>NC_083241.1:16271037-16406037 GCF_032191835.1 Heteronotia binoei
GCCAGCGGACATCCTTGTCTTGTACCTTTGCTCACCAATTCTTTTGTAAGGTCTGCATTTATACACAATTTTGCATATTGATCCATCATTCTTATAAAATGTTCCCCCAGATTGATTTTTTCCATTACTGCAAACATAAAGTCCCTGTTCAAGTTATCAAAGGCTTTTTCTGCATCCACAAAAATAATGCTGCCTCTTTTTCTGGGTGTTTTTCATAATATTCTACAACATTTACAACAGATCTTACATTGTCTCTTATTTGCCTTTTAGGGAGAAATTCTGCTTGGTCTTCCTTTATAAAGTTAATCAAATATTGCTTAAGTCGTTCTGCCAAGATTCTTGTGTAAATCTTATAGTCATTGTTTAGTAATGAAATTGGCCTATAGTTCTTTACATTTGTGATATCTCTATCTTCCTTGGGGATTAATGAAATTACAGCTTCTTTCGAGGTATTTGGAATTTTCCCTTTTATTCTTATCGTATTCAACAATTTTTGCAATTTTGGTACTATCTCATCTTTAAGAGTTTTATAAAATTTAGTTGTATATCCGTCCGGCCCGGGAGCCTTACCTACTTTCATTACATTTATTGCTGCTTCAATTTCAATTTTTTCTATTGGGTCATTCAAAATCTTTTTCATATACTCAGTCAGGGGTGCTATCTTGGTATTTCGTAGAAACTCTTCCATTTTTTCTTTTTTGATTTTCACTCCTTTAAATAAATCTGCATACTATTTTAAAAAAAATATCTTTTAATTCCTTCTTGATCCACTATCTCTTTTCCATTTGCCACAATTTTGTTGATGATTTTATTTTCTTTCTTTTTCTTCAATTGCCAGGCTAAATACTTCCTGGGTTTGTTTGCACCTTCAAACGATTTCTGTTGCAAACTTTTTAAATTCCATTCTAGTTCTTTATTCAACAAATGTCTTACTTGAGATTGTAGTATTGTAATTTCCTTTATTAATTTCTTTTTTCCTGGTCTTTTTCTTAATTCCCCTTATTTTTTCTTTATTTCATTTTGTAGATCTAACAACTGCTTTTCTTTGGCTCTCTTATCTTTATTATTCAATGTGGTTAATAGTCCTCTCATAACTGCTTTATAAGTGTCCCAAACTGTCTGGAATTCTATATCATCAGTGTCATTTATTTGAAAGAATGCTGCAGTTTCCTTTTCTAGAAAGGTCACAATATCTTTATCTTGTAGCAGGTCCTCATTTATTCTCCATCTTCTTGTTTTCTTTTGCAATTTTGTAATCCAACATATTGGGTTATGATCTGCACAAACCTTTGGTAGAATCTCCACTTTTTTAGTTATGAGGCCCAAGCTTTTGGAGCCCCATAACGTATCTATTCTGGAAAAAGAATTATGTCTTGCTGAAAAGAAGGTATAGTCTCTTACTTCAGGATTAAATTTTCTCCAAATATCTTCCAAATATTCTTGTTTAACCAGCTCAAAAAAATATTTTGGCAGTCTTCCTTCTTTATCATTCCTCTTTTGGCCCGATCTATCTATATTATTTTGTATTGTTCCATTAAAATCACCCATCATCAGGATCTGGTCATATGACATTTTGTCCAACTGTCGATTAATGTCTTTAAAAAAATTATCTTTCCCTCCATTGGGCGCATATAATCCTAGTAACAACAGTTTTTTTGCATCCATCATCACTTCCACTGCTATATATGTTCCATCTTTATCTTTAAATATCAATTTTGGTTCTAATTGTTCTTTAATATAAAAGACCACACCCCTTTTCTTTTGATCCGCCAATGAAAAAAAATTCAATCCCAATTGTTTATTCCACAAAAATTTATAATCCTTTTGTTGTATATGAACTTCCTGTAAACAAATTATATTACATTTTTGCTTTTTAATCCAATGAAATGTTGCTTTTCGTTTTTGTGGTGAATTTAGTCCATTTATATTCCAAGATAATAACTTGTACTCCATTATGATGCAGAGTCTTTATTCTCTTCAAAAAAGCTATACATCTCTTGCTCATTCCTTATTGTAACCCTTCTTCCACATTGTTCAAAGCCCACACCCTTGGGTAGTATCCATCTGTATCTTGTGCCCTCTGCACGCAACTTCTCTGTTAATCTCTTATATTTCTTCCTGTCGTTTATCACTTGTCTTGGCAGCTCTTTCATTATTTTGACTCTACTCCCTTCTATTGTCAGGGCTTTTTGAAAACTTTTATTTAGAATTTTCCCTGCCATATCCTTGGACCTTAGTCTTATAACTATGTCTCTTGGTAGGCCTTTGTCTTTTGCATATGATGAATTAACTCTGTAAACACTGTCCAACATATTTCTAAATTTTTCAGGATCTTCCTCTAAATAGTCAGCAATAATTTTTACCATATGGTCTATTAAATCCGTTTCCTCCCCTTCAGGTATTCCTCTCAGACGCACTTGAGTTTCCATTAATCTGCATTCATGGATTGTTACCTTCTCTTGAAGTTTTAGTAAGGTGGAAGCATGTATATCAACTTTCTCTTCAACCTCCTTGACCCTGTTTTAATCATACCTAATTCATCTTTAAAATCTTCAACTTCTTTTTTAAGATCTCCAATATTCCTTTTTAAGTTCTTTTTTACTGGCTGTTATCATCTTCTCCACGCCCTTCATAATCCTGGCTTCCATGGTATCAAACTGACTTTGCATTTTGTCCAAAGAATGAGACCTTGCACGGGTTAATCTTCCTTCTGACATAAAAACCCCCGCAAAAACTCAGAGGTCTCCAAATCTGAATTCAGCACCAAGTCCAGTAGCTTAGAACTTGCTGTTTAAAATAAGACTAATTTCGTCCTTCTCCTACCTTCCTGAGCTGAGATATTGATTTTTAACAATTTTGGGCAATTTTCCCTCTTTCAAAATGGCGATCGTACTTTCTCTATGGTTAAAAATTCCTAGCCAGGACCTTCTTCTTGGTCTTCTCTCCTTCAACTTTTGCTTCCTGGTTCATGTTCTCCAACTATTGCGATCTTTGTAATCCTTGTTACATTGGCTGTCAGTGCACCTTCAGCTTTCACTTCCTGGATCACTAAGCTCAGCTCTCGTTCTCCAAATATCGCAGTCTTTGAATGCTTGTTATGTTGATTGCAAGTACAGTACCAAAACACAGAAGCCTACATCACTGACCACAGGTATTCACAACCATTTTCTTCTTTCCCAAATTCTATCAATGCCTTTAAATTAACAGAGTCCAAATTACACAGTCTCTCCTCTCCCCTTTACTTTCGTTCCCTGTTCAGGCTTTTCCACTTTCTACTGTTATTTAAATTAGCTTAGAAATGTCCTGGAGTGGTAGATAATAATCAAAGTACCTTAGCGGCTATGTTCTTTAAACTCCGGTCTTCCTGGTCTTTCAAATGCTTATCAGTCCCAAAAGAGAGTGAGATCCAAACATGCTTAAGCCAATTGAATGGCTCTTAATCCTTTGTAGATGCTGAACGACACTCCTCTTCCTTGCCGGCTCTACAAAGCCTCAGAAAGACAACCTGCGTTATCAATCTTTAGCTGAGATCAACGGCTCCAAGAATTTCTGGCGTCATCTTGGGCAAATCTCTAACTGAGAAATGCAGGCAGAGAACCCGAAAAAGGCTCTTTACTACCCTGAACAAAGGATTAAGTTTCCCCCTTATCCAGAGGGCGTCAGCTCTGTTGGAAACTCACACCGGAAGCCTGACTAAGGTTGCGAGTTCTGACTCAAGAAATATCTAGGGACTTTGGGGGTGGAGCCAGGAGATTTTGGGGGTGGAGCTGAGAGACTTTGGGGTGGAGCCAGGAGCAAGGGTGTGACAAGCACAATTGCACTCTGGCAATCATATTTAAAGCAACCGCATGCCTTTTAAATGCCTTCCCTTCATTTGAAAATTATTAAGGATGGGGCACCTTCTTTGGGGGCTCATAAAATTGGACTCCCTGATCCAGTCTTTTTGAAACTTTGGGAAGTGGGTTCTGAGGAGAGGCACTGAATGCTATGCCGAAAATTTCTGGTGCCTCTGCCTCAAAAAACAACCCCTCCGCAACCCCAGATACCCACAGATCATTTTTTCATTATACCCTATGGGAATCAGTTTCCTATAATGGAGTACCCAAAAGACATTTCCCACAACCACCACTTTCTGATAACCCTGAAGGACGGAGGGCCTCCAAACCAGGGGATCCCCTGCTCCAAACTGGGGATTGGCAACCCTAAAATTGTCTGACATAGAATTATAGAGTTGGAAGGGACCTCTAGGGTCATCTAGTCCAACCCCCTGCACAATACAAGAAACTCACAAACACCTCCGCCTAAATTCACAGGATCTTCATAGCTATCAGATGGCCATCTAGCCTCTGTTTAAAAACCTCCAAGGAAGGAGAGCCCACCACCTCCTGAGGAAGTCTGTTCCACTGAGGAATCACTCTAACGGTCAAGAAGTTCTTCCTAATGCTGAGCTGGAAACTCTTTTGATTTAATTTCAACCCACTGGTTCTGGTCCTACCTTCCGGGACCACAGAAAACAATTCCACACCATCCTCTATATGACAGCCCTTCAAATACTTGAAGATGGTGATCATATCACCTCTCAGCCGCCTCCTCTCCAGGCTAAGCATCCCCAGCTCCTTCAACCTTTCCTCATAGCACTCGGTCTCCAGACCCCTCACCATCTTCGTCGCCTTCCTCTGGACCCATTCCAGCTTGTCTATATCCTTCTTAAAATGTGGTGCCCAAAACTGAACACAAGACTCCAGGTGAGGTCTTACCAGAGCAGAGTAAAGCGATACCATCACATCACGTGATCTGGACACTATACTTCTGTTGATACAGCCCAACATTGCATTTGCCTTTTTAGCCACCGCATCACACCGTTGACTCATGCTGCTGGCCTAAAAGGTTTTAGGAAGCCTCTTAAGTTGGTGTCCCTGCCATTCTTGCTTTTAGCCGCAGCTGGAACAGGGAGCACAGACTTAACACCCCACTGGCACTCCTCAAGTCTCCAGTTCGAATTAAAACCCAACGAAGGCCTCCCTTACAACCTGACACAAAGCTCAGGCGAGTGACCTGAAAAACTGTGAGAGAGGCCAAAAGAATACAGTCACCTTAGCAACATTTTTCCAGGGCCATTTCCTTAACGACATTCACAGCCTGATATCACATCTATACCACTGATTCTCGAACTGTAGCGTAGTCTCACTCTCAAGTGATATGTGGGCTCAGTGTTTAAGGGGAAAAGCAAGGAAAATAGGTTTCTGCTGGGAGATGTTATATCCAGTGAGATCTTTTTTTTTTTTCCCTACAGGGCAAAACAGAAGACGTCGTGCAAAAGTTCAGCTCGGCTATTGATTTTTACAACCCCCAGATTGTGTTTTCTTTAATGGATGGCGAGACACTTGCAAACGGGGACTAGACCCTTTTTATGGTGCTGAAATCAAATATATATATCTATATCTATCTTCATTTTGGCAAGAGATAAAGCACTTACAGCTTGGAATCCCTGCTGAAACCACTCCTCAGGTTCAAATGCAGGTGAAAATAAAGCAACATTGAGCAAACGGATCCATCTGAGAGGCTTTCAAAGCCCAATAAAGAGATCCAAATGCAGAAAAGGCCACAACCCTGACAAGTTCAAAATGCCCTGAAGCTCTGCTGCGTTTAGAAGGCAAACTTCAGGGCTCAGCATATTGCAAGGCAGGTTCAAGGAAGAACCGACAAGAGAAGAGGTTTCCGTTTTCTAACTTCACTTCTTCAGCAAAGACCGCAGGACTCGGTGTGTGAAAAGTGGCGAAGTTTCAAAACCCCTTTAAAAAGCCGCAGAGGCCTAATGTTCGGATAAGGAAGGCTAATTCTTTCTCTCGGCACTGTTTTCCCAATGGGGAATCCCTCTGCTGGTTGCTTTAAGCGCCAGTAAGGAAAGACTGATATTGTGACTATTCCCTCTGGCTTCCCATTTATGCACCCAGAGCAGGAAATTATGAGTCCCAAGCCCAGCTTCCTGCCCTCAAGGAGCTGAGGAGCAGCAGTAGCAGAAGAAGATATTTGATTTATATCCTGCCCTCCACTCCGAATCTCAGAGGCTCAGAGCGGCCTACAATCTCCTTTCCCTTCCTCCCCCACAGCAGACACCCTGTGAGGTGGGTGGGGTTGAGAGGGCTCTCCCAGCAGCTGCCCTTTCAAGGACAACCTCTGCCAGAGCTATGGCTGACCCAATGCCATTCCAGCAGCTGCAAGTGGAGGAGTGGGGAATCAAACCCGGTTCTCCTAGATAAGAGTCCATACGCTTAACCACTACACCAAACTGAAGGAAAAATAGTCTCCACATAGTGATGCTTAGGACTGTCAACCCCCCAGGTGGGGCTGGGGGATTCCTTGCCGCCTGGGTTCTGTTGCCTGCCACCACTCGGAGCAGCAGTGGGAGCAAAATTACACCACAAAAACAGTCTCATGTACACTCGCTGGAGGTTCTTCCCAGAAGTGACAAAGAGTAGCTCTAGGAGTTGCTGGAAATGTTTGTTCCCATGGCATGCTGTTAAATGCTGCAGTGTCATTTTTTGCAACCATCTCTCCATTCATTCTTTTGGGGTGGATTTGTTAATAAACGTTTAACTGAGAAAAGACCTTTATATTGAGAAGGTAACAAAGAGAAAGGGGGAGAAGGGGGCAGAGGTCAAGATTAAGTTGCATTTGCAAGCCAGATCATATTGGTTAGAAAACACACTTTCTCTTCAGTTTGCACAGATCTATTGAAAGAGACAAGCAAGAAGCCACGAGTCCAGAACCAATCCAAGATATTTAAGTTACGGATCGTTTGATGTTTGCCCGGACAGGTATTCAGAGCTCAAAGGTATCTTGGCAACAAAGGTTGTTTCCTCTCAAGCCAAGCACTACACAAGATCACAGTGATGAATCAATTTTTGCTGTTGTTCACATCGTTTCAAGAAGTCTGGCCCCTGAAAATAAGGCAGCCAACATACCAGTGCAGCCTGGAATTGTCCTGTTGTTACAATTGATCTCCAAACTACAGAAAACAGTTTCCGCTGGAAGAAACAGGAGCTTTGAAAGCTGGTCTCTGTGGTATCTTCACTAAGCTAGGGTAAGCTGGAGAGGCAGGTCTCCCACTACAGTAGGAGACCTCTTGGAATTGTCCTCCATTTAGGGTTGCCAAGTCCCTCTGTCTCTGCGGCAGGGGACTGTTTCCTCGCGCTCACTTTGTGCATGCAGCACAATGATGTGACCTGGAAGTGACGTCATTGTGTCAAGGACGTGGCACCAGGGATGCTCTAGGACTAGCAAAAAAAAAAAATCTATGGTACCATAGAGTTTTACTGCGATTCCTAGAGCACCCCCAGTGTGATGTCCCTAGCATGATGTCACTTCGGAGTGATGTCATCGTGTCGGGGATGGCGCTTGGCAATGGGGCTCTTCGGGGCTGGGGATTCCAACCCCCTATGGCCGGCTCCCTACCGGCGGATTGGGGCCCTCCAGACCATGGGATCCTCCGCCCCCAGCAGGAGCTTGGCAGCTTCATTCCTGCTGCCACTTCTTAGTCCAGGCAGGGAAATATGAGGGAGGGGCAGGGCTCACTGGTATCTGCATAAGATGCCAGCATGACACATCACAGCACCAGGATCTTCCAGCAGCCCTGCAGCATCCCCTGCTACATGCAACTAGCAGACAATATAGTGCTTCTCAGGCCTCATCAGCATTGCAAGAGTGATGACAACATTCCTGCAGAAAACCTGGAAGTGACAAAGGGTAGCTCTAGGAATCACCAGAAAGTATGGTTTTACCATATGTCTAGGAATATCCCCGATATTCCTAGAGATCATAGAATCAGAGGGTTATTATCGCTATTGTTTCCAAGTTTTCCCTGGGAGTGACGTCATCACACTCAAAATGCTGAAGATTTTTTAAAAACTGGTTCAGGGGCTCAGCACCAAGCCCACAATGCCACCACCACCCCACATCTTCATGCCCAGCCCTCCTGCTGATTGCCAGGCTCATTCTCAGGGCCGCGCTAGGGGTTCTGCTGCTCAAGGCATAGAATCATAGAGTTGGAAGGGACCTCCAGGGTCATCTAGTCCAACCCCCTGCACAATGCAGGAAACTCACAAACACCTCCCCCTAAATTCACAGGATCCTCATTGCTGTCAGATGGCCATCTAGCCTAGGGTTGCCAAGTCCACTCCAAGAAATATCTGGGGACTTTGGGGGTGGAGCCAGGAGACATTGGGGCAGAGCCAGGAGCAAGGGTGTGACAAACATAATTGAACTCCAAGGGAGTTCTGGCCATCACATTTCAAGGCACAGCACACCTTTTTAAATCCCTTCCTTCCATAGGAAATAATGAAGGATAGGGGCTCCTTCTTTTGGGGTCCACAGAATTGGACCCCCTGGTCCAATCATTTTGAAATCTGGGGGGTATTTTGGGGAGAGGCACTAGATGCTATACTGAAACTTTGGTGCCTCTACTTCAAAGGACAGCCCCTCCAGAGCCCCCAATACCTCCAGATCAATTCCCCATTATACCCTATGAGAATCGTTCTCCACATAGGGAATAATGAAGTGCCCAGCAGAGATTTCCCTCCCGCCCCCCCGTTTCTGGCGACTCTGAAGTGAGGGACTGGCCTCTCTACTCATGAGTTGCTGCCAACTTCTTCAAAGTAACACAGACACACCATCCCAAGAGGAAGCCTTAACAATCAGAGATTGAAGCCTCCGAAGGTGGAAAGTCACATGGGGGCTGTGGGGGCGGGGCTTCCCCCCATCAGCCAGCTGACCGAAGGTGGAAAGGAGCCTGGGAAAGCAGAAGAACCCTTGCTGAGACCAGGGAATTGGCAAGCCTAATCTAGCCTCTGTTTCAAAACCTCCAAGGAAGGAGAGCTCACCACCTCCCGAGGAAGCCTGTTCCACTGAGGAACCGCTCTGGCGGTCAGGAAGTTCTTCCTAACATTGACCTGGAAACTCTTTTGATTTAATTTCAACCTGAAAGCGACCAGTGCCGCTATAACAGGAAGCCTCCAAAGAGCTTAGTGCACTGTGCAGAGCTCCTCTGATCCTGCCTTTGTGTGCCCCGTGCTGCCTTTGTGTGCCCCAGGATGAGCACTTTGTGTGCCCCAGGCCGCCGCCTACCCCACTGAATCCCACACACCTGGCAACCCTAGTACTTCTGTATTGCCTGGGCTGAGAATAAACACAAAGAGCCAGGGTTTGGCCTGCTCAAAAGTACAGCTGCTGATTCCTTTCTGTATAAGCCAGTAAGGTCACGGACTTGTTCTGATGGGGCATGCAGCCTCCGAGTTCAGGTGTGTGTCTGATCCCGCATGTCCCTAGCCTGGCCCTGACACACTTCATCCATGGGCATCCAAGATGACTTTGCAAGAGCCCTTGAAATAAAAACACCTGCACTGTTGGGCTATCGACTCAAAGAACAGTCACCATGTGTTTACAAGGAAAATGTGTGAAGGGAACCCCCCCTCCCAAATCATAATCAGATAGGCAGCTACTTGGCTTTAAGTGTCTATTAACTGATTTTAAATGACAACGGAAAGGCTCCACAAGTACTTTTGACATACGCATTTATATCGCTTCTCTGATCGGGGCTATTAGAAATGAATACCAAATGAGCCAACAATAATGCAATCCCTAAAACACCACCAACTCTGTTGCAAGCAATCAGTGATTTATTCTTCCCTCGTCCTTTTCTTTGGCTGTTTTTGTCTTCCATTCAGATCAGCAGGTGAGTGTTTTTCAAAGCCCTGTAATAAGTGTATGTCCATGGAGGTCAATTTGGTTCATGAGCTTTCGATTGGCTTTTAAAATCGAGCAATAATTAATGTCTGAGATGCATTCCTGATTTTGAAACATTAAATGCTAAACTATAAAATTTAATACATGTCCTCCTGGATGATCTATACTGCAATCCTAAGTGTGTTTACTCAGAAGTAAGCCCCATTTCATTCACAGGTAAACAGGGGTTTTTTTGTAGAAAAAGCCCAGCAGGAACTCAGTTGCATGTTAGGCAACACCCCTGATGTCACCATTGTTTCACATAGGGCTTTTTTGTAGAAAAAGCCCATCAGGAACTCATTTGTATATTAGGTCACACCCCTAATGCCAAGCCAGCCAGAACTGTGTTCCTGTGCGTTCCTGCTAAAAAAAAAGGAAGTCCTGCAGGTAAGTATTCTTAGGACTATAGCCCTAGTTTCAAACTCCCAGCTGAAATGAAGTTGCACTGTTGACTTAATTGAGCAGCAACAGTTTATACCAGGGGTGGCCAAACTTGCTTAATGCAAGAGTCACGTAGAATAAATGGCAAATATTTGAGAGCCACAAGACATGAATGTCAGATGTTTGAGAGATAGGTGGAAAGAAAGCAACTTTAACTCTAAATGCACTCCAAGCTGCCAGCTGGCTTGGCTTGGAGAAGTGATTTAAGAGGCAAAGGTCTTCCCCAACAGGGCGGTGGGGGCTTCAAGCCACACAATATGTGTGAAAGAGCCACATGTGGCTCCCGAGCCACAGTTTGGCCACCCCTGGTTTATACAGACATTGACAATACTTTCACAAGTGACACAATGCATATTGCTGCAGGCCACACCAATGTGGTAATTTGTGGGCAACATATTCATCTCAAAACCTTGACTCTGGTTTTGTGACTTAGTGTCCCAGTCATGGAGTGACAACTTTTGCAAATAAAAACATCCGTTCACATAAAGACAAAGGTTTTGACTGCTCCTTATATAGAGCTACAGACTAGATAAATCAGAGATACAGGATGCGGTCATCCTAGGTTTCAGAGCATTTGTTAACTGCGGATTCTGCTTAACAGCCCTACCAATAAAAAACCTAAAAGAGGAAAAAGAATTAACTCTGCAGAGGGACATTTATGTCTATGATTTATGGGAGAAGTAATGGGAAGCTTCAGTACAAGCTGGCACAAGAGCTTATCAAAGGTGAAACAGGCCCTCCTTGTTAAAAAGAAAGTACCATCCAAATACTGAGCCCACACCAAAAGAGGACAATGTCCTTCAATGTAAATTTTACAGTGAGGATTGGGGTGCTTCAATAGCCGTTCACCATTAATATTAACAGCTCCGTGTAAAGGTGTCTCACACATGCATGAGGGAGACACGTGTGCACTAGGCTTCCCAACCTTCCCGCCATGGCGGGGGACCCCAGGATTTCCACCCTCTTCCCCCGCTCCCCCAAAAAACGGAAGCGGGGGGAGGGGGTGGAAACAGCATCGGGGAGCATGGCGAGCCGCTGCATCCCGGAGCCGGCGAGGCCGCCGCGCTGCTGCTGCCCCCTCCCCTCCCACCGCAGCTGCTCCTCTGAGATGAGCCCAGGCTGAGCCCATCTCAGAGGAGCAGCCAAGAGGCGGCAGCAGCGCAGGGGAGGGTGAGGCAGGCCAGGAGCATGGCAAGCCACAAATCCGGGCCCTTCTAGGACCCGGACTCGCGGCTCCCCACGCCCCCGGCCCGCCTCCACCCCCCCCTCCGCTTCCACCCCAGAAACGGAGCGGGTGAGGCGGCAGCGGCGTGGCGGCCTCTTCTCCGCTTGCCGTGGCTGCTACCCTGGGTGGATCTATTAACAATCCTCGACAGCTCAGTGGGCAAGGGGGGGGGCTCAGAAGGCTGAGCGCTGCTCGGCCTTCAGCTCTGGTTCCTGCCTGCCTCAGCCAGTCCTGGGTCCGGGATGGCTGCGCCCGAGGGCGCAGAGGGGTGGCCACGTCCAACTTTGCCCCGCCCCTGCCCAGACATCCGGCGGGAGGGGGGGCGCCTTTCCCCCACAGACGAGCTCTCTCTGGCTTCTGCAGCTGCTGTCTCTGAGAGCTCCTCGCCCGCCCCGTCCATGGCGCCGCGGAGGCCGCTGCTCCTTGGGGCCCTCCTCCGTGGCCGTCAAAGCCAGCGCCGCCCCGACAGTGGAGGTGATGGTGGGGGTGCTGCTGCCGGAGCGCAACCTTGGCTACCCCTTGGCCTGGCCGCGCGTCCAACCCGCCCTGAGCCTGGCCCTGGAGGCACTGGAGCCCCAGCTGTGCCCCCAAGGCCTCGACGTGCGCGAGGAGCAGCCACGGCGAGCGGAGAAAAGGCCGCTGCACCGCTGCCGCCTTGCCCGCTCCGCTTCTGGGGTGGAAGCGGAGGGGGGGGTGGAGGCCGGCCGGGGACGTGGAGGCCGGCCGGGGCTCGCCGTTTCCCCCCTCCCCCTAGCTCCACCCCAGTGTCTCCTGGCTCCACCCCAAAAATCTCCTGGCTCCACCCCCAAAGTCCCCAGATATTTCTGGGGATGGACTTGGGAACCCTAGTGTGCACATACGTGTTGTTCTTTTTATCCCACTGTGTGCAGGTATCACAATTTTACTAGCATTTCTTTGCTTCAGGACCCTCCACACTTTTTGAGCTGGTGAGCAACTTTTAGAATTTTGAGCGAGAGTCAGGGCACCACTGAAAAATGGCTGCCATAGGAGACGGAGTCAGTCACCAAACGGTTGCCTCATTCAATCAAACCGAAACACCACACCCACACACCAACCCGCGTTGGTTATGTTTTGCTTTTGCAACATCAAGGCCATGTGAAAGTCACAAGAAAACAGAGGGAAAGTGAGGGGAAGAATGTTGACTCTGGAGACTGTCCTGTCCTATCCTATCCAAGTCTACAAAAGCAGAACCAAATGGCAGAAGGTTATAAATAACTACTCATCTAATTGCCTCCAGGTGACCAACGTAAAAAACTACAATAGTCAATTCACAATTGTCCCGGAGCACAGGGGAGACAAACAAGTGTCAATGATTGCATGAAGCTTATACTAACCTTATTCACACATTACAAGGAGCACACACATATTCTGCATGTACATGGATACAGCTGTTTGTAAGAAAAAGCCAACATACATTCATTTCACAAATAAAACCAGATACCACTACCTAGATAAATGTGGAGTTTAAATCTCACATGTCAGCAGTATTTGTGTTGAAACCACCATGCGAATTACTAACTGAACATATGGGAAATCAAGTATGTAACATGGATCAGGGGTTCCCAGGGTGGTGCCCATGGGAGCCATGGATACTTTTTCCTGGGGCCCACCAAGTATTTTTAGAATAAAGGTAGGGCCAGGTGAGGTTTTTGCTCAGCAAGGTTTCTGATTGGCCATTGGAGAGTTAATTGTTCTGATTTTTGAACGGGCTGCTTTGGAAGAAGCTGAAACCACAGCTCCTTGTGCAACTGAACGTCAACTGTGGCAGCCATTGTGTGGCTAGTTCTGCCTCCTGCCATAGTTTTGCCAACCTCCAGGTGGTGGCTGGGGATCTCCAGCTATTACAACTAATCTCCAGGTGACAGATATCAGTTCACTTGGAGGAAATGGCTGCTTTGGAAGGTGGTCTCTGTGGCATTATACCCCGTGGAAGTCTCTCCCTTCTCAAATCCCACTCTCCTTAGGTTCCACTCACAAAATATCCAGGTATTCCCCAACATGGAGCTGGCAACCTTACTCCTGTGGCAGCCATTGTGCGGTTGGCTCTGCCTCCCATGGTGGTTATTTTGCAACAGCCATTTTGTGGCTGCACCCATCATTATGTGTCAAAGCCTCTGTTTAAAAACCTCCAAGGAAGGAGATCCACATAAGACCATAAGAGAAGCCATGTTGGATCAGGCCAATGACCCATCCAGTCCAACACTCCGACACACAGTGGCTAAAAAACCCAGGTGCTATCAGGAGCTCCACCAGTGGGGCCAGGACATTAGAAGACCTCCCACTGCTGCCCCCCAAGCACCAAGAATATAGAGCATCACGGCCCCAGACGAAGTGGCTAATAGCCACTGACAGACCTCTGCTCCATATGTTCATCCAATCCCCTCTTGAAGCTGTCTACACTTGCAGCTGCTACCACCTCCTGCAGCAGTGAATTCCACATGTTAATCACCCTTTGGGTGAAGAAGTACTTCCTTTTATCTGTTCTAATCCAACTGCTCAGCAATTTCATTCGCGTATTGTGAGAAAGGGAGAAAAGTACTTCTTTCTCGACCTTCTCTAACCCATGCATAACCTTGTAAACCTCTATCATGCCATGCGCTTGCTTGCGGGAAAGGCAGAATATAAATCTGAAAAATTAAAATAAAATAAAATAAAGGACTTAACTTAATTCATGCTGGAGGGGTGATAGCAGCCCACTCCAAGTATCTGTAGAATTTTGAGGTGTGACTCGCAATGGCCACTATAATCCAAGTTGGTCTCTAGGATTTGAAGGGGAAGGGGCTAGGTGAAAGATCTCAGGTAGATTCCGAGTTAAGCTTAAGATCTTAAAAAGTAGATTCATGTGCACACTCAGCTCCACTGGAGCAAAGAACAGATCACAATAACTGTTTGCTATATGCTGGGTCAGGCTCTGGTAACAGATTTCAAGGATCATGGCTCCTGTTCCCTTTTTACCCTCCTCTCACACAAAGCTCGGTGTCCCCAAGCAAATGATCTTCAGCCATCTGAGCGTACAGAACAGAGACTGCTAATTTAATTTTTAAAACCAACCTTCATTTTCTTTTCCAGGCGAGACCACAAACAAAAACAAATCACCACTTTCTAGCCAGAATCCCACCCAGAGCTTCCCAGAAAAAGGCTTATTTGATGCAGCAAAAACAGTCAGCCAGTCACCCCCTTTCACCTCCAGCGATGCTTAGGACACTGTCCATTGGGCACCAGGCAAACGCAGGCTCCTGCCAACCGTTGCCAGAAGGTACGCCGAAACCCAAAGATCACATCCGTAGAATTCCAAGAGGCATGGACAGTAGCACTCTCCAGCAGTTATGTGGATACTCCAAAACAACCCAAGGCTATAAACAAACACCAGAGAGCCAGGATAAAACAGGTGGTGTTTAATACATCAGTTTCTCTTGGCATAAACCCCCATGATTGTAGACAGGCAATAGGCAGTTCAAAATCTCATTTCTGGCTATGCTTTGCTCCAGAGAACAACATTCCCCACAACTTTTACCATCAATCCTTCCAGTAATATATCATTACATTGTGAGCACAGAGTTACCCACAATTCCATTTACTCAATACTAGAAAAGCCATCCATTACTTAACCAATGAAACCACCAAAACCTGCCAAACAGCCTGTTGCAAATCAACAATTAGCACCACTGAACTGAAGTTACAGCTACATGCAAACCAATCCATCTTTTCTGCTTGGGATCACACGCCGCAGTCTGAGAAATCCTCGCTTCAATATACATTTCCAGTCATGAGAATATTCTTGCCAACCCAGAAGCCATGCCCACTGGTGTCTCCAAAGAGGGTGAAAAAAATCTTACCCCTGTCCCTTCCCAGAATCTCTTGGGAGACAGAGAAAGGGATCGGCATGTACCTTTGAATCTGATTTTAACTCTGCATTGATTGATGGATGTTACCAGCTCAGAGCCCATTCGGGGAAGGGTGGGTTATAAATTGAAAATAATAAATAAGCAATACCTTTCATCCCGAACTTTGACCGCCGGCCATACTTGTTGATCATGATGAAAAGGACCACCAGAAGGACACAAGCAAAAGCTGCAAGTCCGACAGCTATGGACACCTGCAAAGGAAACCCTGGACGTCAGAGACTCAGAAGGCATCGCTGCCATTCAAAACAGAGCGGCTGCATTTCTGCTTTCAAAAGTCAACGCAAGTTTCAATATCAATACGGCAGAGAGCAACATTACTGAAACTGGTTCGGATCATGAAAGGGGGCAGAGCACAGAGGCCAAGAGGAACAACAAACATTTTGATTTGACTGCTGCAACTGCTATGAGCTCACCTGGATGGCTGTAGGCAACCAAGGTGGACCCCCAGGGTTTCTGCCACCCCAGGCGAACGATGATTTTAGTAACCCCCACCTACATTCAGCATACATACACAAACATAACATCACATCAACTAGCTCATTTCAAGAGATGCACTTACCTGGAATGTAAGCCCCGCTGAACACAGTGGGACTTACTTCTGAGTAGGCCTGGGAGGAACATTGGTTTGCTCCCTGTTCATAGAATCATAGCGTTGGAAGGGGCCATACAGACCATCTAGTTCAACCCCTGCTCAGAGCAGGATCAGCCTAAAGCATCTTTGAGAAATTTCCCCACAGCCTGGGCTCTGTGGCTGCCTGTGGCACTTCAGCCCCCAACTCCAGCTCTGGCACCCCAGGTGGTCATTTAGGGTTGCTTTATGGCTGGACCAGCCGAGCTAATCTCTCAGCTCTCTGCAGTTCTACCTCACAGGGCTGCTGTGTGACTTGCAAAGGTAATTGCAATGAAGCATTTCAAACATGAGGTGCAAAAGTATAATATGTTTAGTTTAATTAGCCCTCTTTGGCATCATCTGCACTCCCCCTGGGCTTCTTCTCCACCCTGGGAAGGATGCTGCAGCTAAAAATTTCTTGAGGAATCTTGAACTGCTGGCCACTAAGGCTCAGATATCACCGTTTCTAGTCTGGGAATCATAAGAAGATCCCTCCTCCCAATCAACCAGTGGTGTATCCTGTTTCACACTGAAGCCAACGAACGAGATAGATTCCCCTAATGCTTCCTCCTAGCATCACATCAGATTCTTCTTCCTCAGGATGTGAAGGTTTCCTTTAGTTGAGGCAAGAAGCACTTCCTGTTGTCCGTCTTGACCAGGGGTGGAATTCCAGCAGGAGTTCCTTTGTATATTAGGCCACACACCCCTGATGTAGCCAATCCTCCAAGAGCTTACATGTCTTTTTTTGTAAGCTCTTGGAGGATTGGCTACATCAGGGGTGTGTGGCCTAATATGCAAAGGAGCTCCTGCTAGAATTCCACCCCTGGTCTTGATTCTGTTTCAGTTAAGCTACTCCTCCTTAGTTGCAGGTGTCTTGCCTAAGCATAGCCAGAGGCATAGACCTTGGGCATAAAATGAAGGCAAGAAAAAAAAGGGACCTTGGCCCTTAGCCCTCAGCCTATGACTCACAACCTGAGACCTTAAGTAAGCCAAGCCAGCAGGTTCAGGATGTTTTTTTTTCTTTTTTACTCAGGGCTTTTTTTGTAGTAGGGACTCTTTTGCATATTAGGCCACACCCCCAGATGTAGTCAATCCTCCAAGAGCTTACAGGGCTCTTAGTACAGGGCCTACTGCAAGCTCTGGGAGGATTGGCTACATCAGGGGTGTGTGTGGCCTAATATGCAAAGGAGTTCCTGCTACAAAAAAAGCCCTGTTACTTCTTTAAATTGTAACTTTGTATTTTATAAGGAGCTTTGGATCTCCACTGGGGAAAACACCAGGAGTAAAAATACTTAAAATAATTAAAACAATATCATACTGGCACATTCTCCAGGACCTGACGTGAACGGCTAGCCCACTCCCATCAGACTTCAGAAGCTAAGAAGGGTCGGCTCTGGTTTGTACTTGGATGGGCGATCACCATACAACAGGGGTGGCCAACGGTAGCTCTCCAGATGTTTTTTGCCTACATCTCCCATCACCCCCAGTCATTGGCCATGCTGGCTGGGGCTGATGGGAGTTGTAGGCAAAAAAAAAAGCATCTGCAGAGCTACCGTTGGCCACCCCTGCCACAGAACTCCAGGGTTGCTACCCCAAGGCAGGCAATGGCAAACCACCTCTGTTTGCCTCTTGCCACATCCTCTGCAACTTGACACCACTTTCAACCAGCACATTCTACCGGGGAGTGAGGGGGGCACACGAATGGTTTCAGCTCCTCTTTGAATGCACAACATGCAACAGATCCCAAGTTTCATACCACTTTATGAGTGGAAAGGTTCAAACAGGACATTCAAGAGCAGGGATATGATTTTCAAAATGGCAAATGTGTCTCCACAAAAGCCCTGAGTGGAGGGAGAGGAGGGGAGGGGAGGCTGGATGGAGCAGGAGAAGAGGCAAGGAGGGGAGGAGGGAGCTGGCAGCTCTGTTTCCAAACAGAAAGCTTTGCTAGAGGCACCAGCAGCTCCTTCTGCACATATTGACAGAATATTTATTCTTGGCTTTTTGGTGTGCAGACAGCTTTCTCTCGGGGGTTTCTTGCTTCTGCATTTGGGAAAATATTCGTTCGGCTTTGTGCAACTCGCTTAGCTTGTAAAAACCCTTTCCCGTTTTAAAAGTGAAATACATTTCACGTAAAAAACAAAAGGGACATTTTGTTCCTTGCAGGCTCCCACTTCATCCTGCCTTGGATTAGCCTCATGCTTTTATTTATACATTTGTGTTTTTATTAAATATGCCTGGACAGTTTCTGCATTTCTTTTTCACTACAGCGGTGGTGAATAATGGGGGGCGGGGGGAAAGATGTTGAGGGCTGGAACGCTCCCCTGTGGAAAAGGGATTGTGCAGATGGAAGTTTAGCGCAGCAGAGAGAAAGGCCAGCTGAGATTTCTCCCTGGCATGCTATATTTCCATCTGCAGGATTTCTCCCCCCATGGGGCACATTCAAACAGACACCCCCTCTCCCCATTGGCCAATACAGCCCATTTCAGGCACAAGAGGACAATGAATAGCAACTGATTTTATTATTTACTTGATTTCCTATCCTCTTCACAACCCAGAGAGCTCCGCAAGGCCTCCACTAAAAATATTACTAACCCCCCCCCCCATTAAAATATGACATTGTGCTCATTAGGCTTATATTTTGCCTGGTGGCAACACGTCAATTCCTGCCCCTTCTCTTAGCCTCCCACCCTCAATAATTTGAGGAGGGAGAGGGGGCGAAATGGAGATAAGGGAAATGGTGATAATGGTGACTAGGGTTGCCAATCCCCAGGTGGGGGCAGGGGATCCCCTGGTTTGGAGGGCCTCCCCCCCACTTCAGGGTCATCAGAAAGCCAGGGGGGGAATGTCTGCTGGGCACTCCTTATACCCTAGGGTGACAAATTCCAATAGGGTATAATGGAGAATTGATCTGCAGGTATCTGGGGCTCTGTGGGGGCTGTTGTTTGAGGTAGAGACTGTTGGAGCAAGAATCTACATAAACCCAGTCTGACAGCTACAGTATGACAGCTGGTGATCTAGCTGCCAGGCTAGGTCACAGTGACCTGATCAGCAGACCGGCTTGAGCCGGCAGAAGCCAAGTGATGCAATCTGCTGAGTCAGCACGGCCAGGATTGGCTGCTTGGACTATATATGATCTGTGTGTGCATCACACAGGTCTCTCCCTGTGAGATGGTGGTTAGGCGAAGCACTTTGTCCGTGGAGGTGATATTGTATAGACTGCACTTGTTGTGTATATATGTTAATACACCTTTTGGCACTAGTTGCACGTGTCTGCCTGATTTTCTTTCCTGGAGCCCTGTGTCGGGCAAGTCATCTCCCTCACTCTGCTACTCCCGCTCCGACAGGGTTATGGGCCCAGGGCGGTTCCGCTGCGCGGAGGAGAGAGTTGAGAGTTGAGCTGACTGTGAGGTTGGGAAGAGCCGGAGGCGAGGAACGCCGGTGAAGGACACAGAAGCACCACCGTTCTCTGTTTGAGAGCCAGAGGGACGTCGGCAGCCGGCCGTGAGGAGGAGTCGGCACGATGGCTCAGCAACAGCTTGGAGTAGCCGTTGAGAAGCTCACCTCAGCCAACTACGCGGTGTGGAGCCTGAGAATGCAACACTACCTCAAGCGTGAAGGGCAATGGCTGTTCGTGAGTAACCCCCCTGCTGACTTATCTCCTGCCGAGACTGTGTTGTCGGATAAGGCACTGGCCAACATAGTGCTATCTATAGGAGATGACCAGCTGGTTTATGTGCGAGGGAAGGACACTCCCAAGGCTGCCTGGGACGCGTTGAGTGCGGTGCATGTTAGCACCACTGCTGGTTCCCTCATGGCCTTGACAAGGAGGATGTTCCGCACCGTTATGCCGGCTGGAGGGTGTGTGAAAGATCACATCAAACGGCTAACGGACTGTTTCGTTGAGCTGGAGGCAAGAGGCAAGACTGTAGCTCCAGACGACAGAGTGTACATTTTGCTGTCGTCGTTGCCACCTGAGTACACTCCCCTGATAACTTCTCTGGAGACGGTGGACGTAGCGACCCTGACCATGGAATACGTCTGTGCCCACCTGCTTGACTTCCAAGAGAGAATTGCGGCCGTGAGCTGTCCGGGGGTGTCGGCCGGGCAGCGTGCTGTTATCGGTGTGTCCGGGAAGACAGCCAAGAATGAGCCAGCTTCTGCTGCTGGCAGGCGTCCGAAGGTGGAGGAAGTGGAGCCGACTGCGTTTGCAGTCCGTCGCTGCTATGGATGCGGGTCGTCGCAGCACCTGCTCCGAGCTTGCCCTGAGAGGGAGAAGAGGCGGGGGCGTGTGCGGCGAGAGCGGAGGACCGCCAGCCCGTGTGAAGAAAGCAGCTGGCCAAGGTTGCACTCCTTGCAGAAACAATTTGTCCTGCTGCCAAGTAGCGATAACGATGTTGGAGCGCAGCCCAGAACTCCAGCCCAGGAGGTGGCACCCAGTGGGGCTGGAGAAGGTGAGCCGAATGCTGGCACAGAGCCTGACGAGCAGAGTCAGGAGGCAGAGCCTCAAATGCAGGAACTGGAGGTAAAGTGTGAGAGTCAGGAGGTTCAACACCCAATTACAGGGGCAGAGCAACCAGCCCAGGAGGTGGGAACAGAGCAACCCGAAGAAGACAAAGCTGGTCCAAGCACAGGGCCACGGGTGTCTGCCAGGTCCACCAAAGGCCAACGTCCCGCTAGGTACAAGTGTCCCTATGTCACTCTGACTGTCAATCCAGACCCACCCGGATTTGAGGAAATGTTAAAAGAAAAGGCTAAGAAATGGAAAGCCTGGGTGGCAGAGTGCGAGGCAAGGGAGAAGGAGGCTGAAGCCAAGCGTCTGAAAGAGCTGGCTGAACAGGAACACGATGATGTGTTTTACAATCATGATGAGTTCCTGAACGAATTCCGGAAAGGGTTCCGAGCTACGTAAATATGAACTGTAATGTTGCTGGTGGACATGTATGTAAACTGTGTAAAGTGTTTTGGTGCACTGGGTTTAAATAGATTAGGAGGTGTGTTGGAGCAAGAATCTACATAAACCCAGTCTGACAGCTACAGTATGACAGCTGGTGATCTAGCTGCCAGGCTAGGTCACAGTGACCTGATCAGCAGACCGGCTTGAGCCGGCAGAAGCCAAGTGATGCAATCTGCTGAGTCAGCACGGCCAGGATTGGCTGCTTGGACTATATATGATCTGTGTGTGCATCACACAGGTCTCTCCCTGTGAGATGGTGGTTAGGCGAAGCACTTTGTCCGTGGAGGTGATATTGTATAGACTGCACTTGTTGTGTATATATGTTAATACACCTTTTGGCACTAGTTGCACGTGTCTGCCTGATTTTCTTTCCTGGAGCCCTGTGTCGGGCAAGTCATCTCCCTCACTCTGCTACTCCCGCTCCGACAGAGACACCAAATTTTCAGCATGGCATCCAGAGCCTCTCTCCAAAATACCGTCCAAGTTTCAAAAGGATTGGACCAGGGAGTCCAATTCTATGAGTCCCAAAAGAAGGTGCCCCTATCCTTCATTATTTCCAAATGGAGGGAAGGCACTTAAAAGGTGTGCAGTCCCTTTAAATGTGATGGCCATTTTGGATGAACTCCTTTTGGAGTTCAATTATGCTTGTCACAATCTTGTTCATGGCTCCACCTCCAAAGTCCCCAAAGATTTCTTGAATTGGACTTGGCAATCCTAATGGTGAATCTTTACAAACTCCCTGAAACTCAGTTGTAAAGACCACAGGGGAAATTCTTGGATCATCACCCAGAAGTGATGAAACTCCATCTTCCCCAGGGAACAGCCCCCAAATCTCCCAGCATTTGCCAGCATGGGACACGCAAACCTACTGTTGATCCTCCTGCTCTGAAAAGGATTATTTTCCCCTTTACGGTACTTTGGAAAAGCCTTTTCCAACCACCATCTCTTCATGGAGTCTTCTGTTCTTGAAGTCTAATTGTATGCCTTTCTCACATCCTCCTCAGGTCCGTACAATAAGATGCACATTGCAAGTTCTGAGCTGGAAGCTGGATTCCTCAGCATGCATATGCTGACTTGGATCAGGATTGTAGTGTGCGGGAAGAGGCGTTTATGCCTTCACACCGATTTCAAATGTCACCTCTATCATGTCCAAGGAAAGGAAAGGAAAGGAAAGGTCCCCTGTGGAAGCACCAGTCGTTTCTGATTCTGGGGTGATGTTGCTTTCACAATATTTTCACGGCAGACTTTTTATGGGGTGGTTTGCCATTGCCTTCCCCAGTCTTTTACACTTTGCCCCCAGCAAGCTGAGTACTCACTTTACCGACCTCGGAAGGATGAAAGGCTGAGTCAACCTTGGGCAGGCTACCTGAATCCAGCTTCAGCCAGAATTGAACTCAGGTCGTGAGCAAAGAGTTCAGACCCCAGTACTGCAGTACTGCTGCTTTACCACTCTGCGCCATGGGGCCGTGTCATGCCCAAACACAGAGCCTATTGAGCCCTGCAAATTCAAAATTAAGCACACCATCTAATTTGCCACTTGAAGCCCACAACAGTAGAAAGAGATATGTGATACAATGTTCTCTTTCTGGACTTCCAGCAACAAACCCACAATTAACATAAAAGTGCCCACAATTCTTACCCCAAAGGTGTCTTCCTCTGGTTTATGCGTCACTGTGATAAGCGGAGTGGGGCTTGGACTATATTCAACTGAAACCAGAAGAGCAAAGGAGAGAGGTCCATGAAAACAAATCAAGCATCCCAAACAATTCTACTGTGACTAAAAGCTGCTGATTGAGTCCCAACCTCCACTAGGAATTTGTCTACTTTTAATTTTTTGGGAGGAAAGGAAGATTTCTTAAGCTGGTGATCACATGAGGTGGCTGTGATCAGGGGTGGAATTCTAGCAGGAGCTCCTTTGCATATTAGGCCACACACCCGTGATGTAGCCAATCCTCCAAAAGCTTACAAAAAAGAGCCTTGTAAGCTTTTGGAAAATTGGCTACATCAGGGGTGTGTGGCCTAATATGCAAAGGAGCTCCTGCTAGAATTCCACCCTGGCTCTGAGTTCCACAAACTAAGACTGTATTTTATAGTTTTAAATTATATGTATATATAATTTACATACCTATATGGTTTTAAAGAGAAAAATCCCAAGCAGGCTTACTCAGAATCCTAATCAGTTCTATTCAATGGGGCTTACTCCCAGGAGTAAGTTTGTGTTGTGAATACCTGGTATTTAGTCTTATCATATGCAATCATGAATTCATTTTTGTAGAAAAGAAAAATATTACTGGGGTTTTAAAAGAAAATAATGAGCTATATCCTGATGCTGTTCTACTGAACACATGAAACAGCTTATACAGAATCAGATCATTGGTTTATCAGGATCATCACCATCTACTGAGATGGACAGCAGCTCTCCAGGGTCTCTGATAAAGGTCTTTCATATCACCTCCATCCTGATCCTTTTAACTAGAGATAGTGAGGATTGAACCTGGGAACTTCTTAATGCTCCGCCACTGAGCCATGGTCTCTTCCACTGATGGAAGAAGTGTGGATCTTGCCCAGTTCTTCACCTCATTTCAGCCCCTCAAACCAAGCAGGTTTTTGTCTGCCACAGTCCTGCTCAGTTATAATATCTAACCCCCAGTTTATTTTAACTTCAGTAATTTTTTCCCCATGTAACATTAGGGGACTGCAGAGGAAATTGAAAGGGAGGAATAATCTAGAAAAATGTCCACGGCACCATTCTTAAGTGTCAAGAACTTCCTTTTCAGTGTCCCAAACCTATTGCCAATCCACTTTAAAGAGCCAGTTTGGTGTAGTGGTTAAGTGTGCGGACTCTTATCTGGGAGAACCAGGTATGATTCTGCACTCCTCCACTTGCACCTGCTAGCATGGCCTTGGGTCAGCCATAGCTCTGGCAGAGGTTGTCCTTGAAAGGGCATCTTCTGTGAGAGCCCTCTCCAGCCTCACCCACCTCACAGGGTGTCTGTTGTGGAGGAGGAAGGTAAAGGAGATTGTGAGCTGCTCTGAGACTCTTCGGAGTGGAGGGCGGGATATAAATCCAATATCTTCTTAAAGGTAACCACAAACTTTAGTCCTATAAAACATCTCTTTCTTCACCAGTCACCATTTTAAATATCTCTGTCATTTTCTTCTGTTCTCCCCACACATACGCACACAATTATACTAAGAAACCTCACATTCCTTGTAAGCTACTCTGACCCCCACCCCACACACCAATATTGTAGATACCTATTTGAGGTTATGGAATGATTTATAGCACTCCTTGTCATTCCACACCCAAGTGCATCCTTATGTTCCCACCAACAGAACACTTACTATAAGGGGGTTGAGCAGCTCAGATAATCAGATAAAACAAAAATGCAAGAAGCCACTTACATGTTATGATGCTATCTGAAACACCTGCAAGAAATACAAAGAAACAAAATGAATAAGGTAACGAAACGAATAAGGTTGCCAGTGTGATTAAAAAGAAGAAGTGTCCACATTAAAATCATCCTTCACTGAACAATACCCCTTTCCAGGATTTTTTCAAGGTTTTTCCTGACCTACAAAGTGATTCTTGAGATGGATATGGGCACAAGCAGACAGTATCAAACTAAGCAATATGGTGCAGTGGGAACAGTGCTGGGTTTGGAAGCTGGATACTCTGCAGTCACGTAGCAGTCATTTGCATCTGGACAAGCCCATTGCAACTGGCTGCTGTAGTGAAACAATAGTGCAATATCCTAAGGTGTGGTCTTACACTGGGGAGTTCTGGATTCATATACCTACTCAGTCCTGGAATTCACTGGGTGACCTTGTGCAAAAACAAAAATAACAAAAAAAAACCCCACAGTGTCACCTACTAGCTGCACATAACTAGTGGAGGTCTTTGCATTTTTCATTGTTAAATCTGAATTTTACCTAATTACATTTGGCCCTGAACTTCTTGTATTTCACAGCCCATTGAACCTGTGGATTTTTTTTTTAAATCTTCTATATTAAATATCTGCCTTTTAAAAATCTTCTATATTAAATATCCATGGCACTGCATCTGAGTAAGTGGACTTTCATGTGTGAAAACTAATGCTGGAACAAAATTGTATGAGTCTTTAAGGCACCACAAGACTCCCATCTGTTTTTACTGTAACAGAAACACAGCAACCCCTCTGGAATTTCCACCTCAAAGTGTTGTCATAGGAGTAAGAGACCAGGATTAAAGGATAGGATTAAAATATACTACAAAGATAAGATAAATAAGGCAGAGAGACAGAAACACACCTTGGAATGTTTCATAATTTCCATGTAGACAAAGACGTCTTATGATCAGGCATATATTTTTTAAATTTTTAGGTCGGTGCCCATCTCAGTTTGTCCCTCACCGATGTGGTGCAGTGGTTTTGAGTGCCAGAGACTCAAATGCAATCCCCATATATTTATAGAGCTCTCTGGGTGAGCTTGGGAAGTCCCTGTCTCTCAGCCTAAGGTACCCTAACCAGGTGAAGATGATAGGGAGGTGGGGAGAACCACAGACACTACCCTGAGCACCTCAGAGGAAGGGTGAGGAAGAACTCTGCTGGACTCTGGGCAGCAACAATAGCAAAAGTGCCTTCCCAAAAGATCAGCACACCCCACAAAAGAGATGACCAGGTAAGACAGCAGAAGATGCACAGCCCAGCCATTCACTCATTTAGGCCAATGAGACCAGAGCTATTCATTTGCTGCTCTCTTCCAAGATAGTGGGGGCTGCCAAACCTTTTAAGAAGAGATCCTTGTGTTTTGCTGCTGCTCAACGAGAGGAGGAGAAGGTGGAAAGTCAGAGAGACATCTTGTGGAAAAGGTCCCCAACCTGAAGTCAGCCCAGATTTATTGACAGGCATTACAGGGGGACCCTAGAAAATGGACCTGTGCCTATACAACCTGGCTGGTCTCTTCAGTTACCCATAAGCCTTTGTATAGTTTTGGCTTCTTCCAATAAATGTTTGCTTTTGCACAACTCCCGGCTAGAATCCTGGCATCCTACATTTAATGCCTGGCAGTGACACTCGACTTACAAGCAGCCCAGAAAAGAAAGCCAGCTTTCTGCTTTACCCATCAGCTTAGCCAGCTGAATCTGAGACGAAGGCGACTTGACACAGCTTTTGAGGCAGAAGATGCTAGGAATGATTTAGCAATGTGATTCGTTAAAAAGGGGAGGGGGTAAAGGGTAGTACAGTACAGTCCCCAGGGAGGGCTGCAAGGAGAGCTTGAAAGGAACCGAAAACTCTGTTGACAAAGAAGGATTTGGTTTTGCTTAGCCACCATGTGCTAGATCAGCACTTTCTGACCCCAATTTAGGCCACATCAAAGCTGACCTTGGAGGAATAGATTTTTTTCTTCTTCTTCTTTCCTTTCCTTTTTTATAGAATGTAAGTTTGCCTTTAGAACCCATATCAGCGACTCATTTCGCAAAAGATGGCGGTCAGCATCTCCAACCCCTTGAATAAATTTGCCCAACAGCAAGTTCCATCATGACAATTGCCATTGTTTTGGTTTGGGTTCCAAGACAAAACAATAGCAGAGGGGAGGTTGAAGAACCTTTTGGAATTCTCTCCTGCAAAACTTTGGATCCCTCTCTTGCACTGCATCAAACACCTTCACTATCGCATTACTTGGCTTTTACAATCATTCACCCTTCCCACCTGAGTTTTTCCAGGAAATAGCCCCAGACTATACTTTGCATGATCCTTTTCAGGAAGAAAAAGAGATTCAAATTTGCAGCGCTGCTATTCCTTTTCTGATACTTTGTAACACACAATTTTGTTTTGAGTACTGTTTAAGACTTAAGAGTTCTGTTTGACTCAGCATCAATAATTGCATTGTGTTACGTTTATAGAAAAGGTACGGGCCAAGTAAAAAGAAACATGCATAACAGCAGTGCAACAGCAGGATGCCACAAATTGTGTTAAATATACATGAATCACACACACAGAAGGAGGATTTGCAAGACACCGTTGAGCATTAGCTTATCCTTATAACACAAAAGGATGACATCTTAAGCTCTGATCCACAAAAGGCTTACCTGTGCACTAAATACTACCTAATCCCAGTAAAACGTTCAAGGCTACTTGCTAGTTAAGTTAAATGCCTCTTTTTATCAACAGAGGACCAAAAGAGAAAGGAGTTACATGCATGGCCCCCCAATTATTAAAGTAAGAAAAGGGTAAATGTGCAATCTATGATGTGGCAGGGGGAGTAGGGTGGATTTTAAAAATAAAAAAAAGAAGTTGTGGCTGTGATCATAACAGAAAAAAATGGTTGTACTTTCTCTGGTTTCAGAAGAGCCCTTTTCAGATGTTCAGTCTTGGTGTCCCTACTACATATAGAGGGAGTATGCATTAACCACAATCATCTTTAACTGTGGTTCAGAAAATGCATGCATATTTTCCACTGCTGGTACATCATGATGATGATGACGATGATACTGGATTTATATCCTGCCCTCCACTCCAAATTTCAGAGTCTCAGAGCGGCTCACAATCTCCTTTATCTCCCTCCCCCACAACAGACACCTTGTGAGGTGGGTAGGGCTGAGAGTGCTCTCACAACAGCTGCCCTTTCAAGGACAACCTCTGCCAGAGCTATAGCTGACCCAAGGCCAGTCCAGCAGCTGCAAGTGGAGGAGTGGGGAATCAAACCCGGTTCTCCCAGATAAGAGTCGGCACACTTAACCACTACACCAAACCACTACACATGGCTCCCATGAGCTGTTTTTGAGGGTATGCAGTCACATATACTGAACCTGTACACGTATGGGTCTATTCATACAAAATTGTGACCAATGTATTGGGAGGACTGTGCAAGGCACACATGCTCCTGTTATGAAGTGCAAAAAAAAAAATGAACATTTGAAAAGGGCCAAGGACTCAACTAGACAGTGGGGTGGTTAGAGTGCTGGACATGGTTCTGGGGAACCCATAATCGAATCCCCACTCTGCCATGTGAGTTTGCTGGGCAACCTTGGGCCAAACACACACACTCAGCCTAACCAGCCTCCCAGGGCTGCTTTGAGGATAAAATGGAGAAGACAAGAATGATGCAAGTTTCCTTAGGGCCCCATTGGGGGGAAAGGTCAGTATAAATTGTTCCTTATCAAAACACTCCCCACCTCCACGTCCTGTCAAGTCAGGTGTTCTTCCTCTGGAAGACTCTCCCCCAAGATCCTCATTGAGAAAGGGGTTAAGCAGGGGTGCACTTTAGCCCCCCATTTGTTTAACCTTTTTAAAAATGATCTTGCCTCCTTCTTGTTTTAAGTTGATGGCCACAGCCCTAGACTTGGTTCTGCTCATATCCCTTTGTTATTATATGCCGACGATACGGTTCTTTTGTCTACCTCTCGTGTTGGATTAAAACGTTTATTGAACCGTTGTCACGGATATTGTGTGACGAACAGACTGGAGCTGAACTATGAAAAACCAAAGGCACTGGCCTTTTCCTTTTTCCCGCAAATCATATAAGCGGATTATTAGCGGTAACAAACTTGAACAGGCTAGTAAATTAAGCAAATCAATAAATCACACAAAGAAAGGAAGTGGTCATCAGTTTCTGGGCTGTATCACCACACCAGGATTCAGACCAAGCACAGCTTGTTGTTATGGGAATGAAACTGGGGAGGAGGTCTTTGTTGGCCTTCAACATCCCCCCCCTTCGTCCCATTATATGTAGCAATCTAATTAAAGACTGCCCAGTCGTGGCAAAACACAGTGTGTCGTCACAACCAAGCCACAAATTCTGGTTTGAGAACTATGTCAATTGAGGTAGGGGGTGGGTGGGAAGATACCGTTTGTGGTTCAGACACCACCAGGGCTTTTTTTGTAACAGGAATGCCTTTGCATATTAGGTTACACCCCACGCCCCGATGTAGCCAATCCTCCATGAGCTTATAGGACTCTTAGTACAGGGCCTCTTGTAAGCTCTTGGAGGATTGGCTACATTAGGGAGGTGTGGCCTAATATGTAAAGGAGTTCCCACTACAAAAAAGCCCTGGACACCATAATAAAATAGGGGTTGCCATGAAGCAGAATCCTTTTAATGAGCAGCAGGAGGTGGAAGGGGGAACATGCAAGCCTGAGGACCCCAAACGCTCCTTCAAAGAATGGTAAACCATATCAAATGAGAGCCAGTGTGGTGTAGGGGTTACCACAGACTAGGATTGGGGAAACCTACAGCTGAATCATTAGTTTGCCATGGAAGCTTGCTGGGTGACCCTGGGCCTGGACCAGTCGTGTTTTCTCAACCTAACCTACCTCACAGGATTGTTGTAAGGAGAATGATGCAAGCCACTGTGGGCCTTTATTGCGGAAAACAGCAGGGTATAAATGGGATTCACATCAATGAAAGCTACCTTGTATGTTTAAAATATTTCCCTACACTGTTAAAACCAGCATATTTGGGGAAATAATTCTAGCATAGCTTTTATCCTGATGAGCTACGATGTGAAGGGAACTTCATATGCCCCCAGGCAAGGGACTCACATCAATGAAAGCAACTTCAGGTTTTTAAAAGATCTCCCTACAGAGTTAGGAAAAAGAATCCTGGTGCAGCTTTTATCCTAATGAGCTGGTTTTCTTCCTCACATGCTTTCGAAAGTATCACTTCCCACCTGCATTCTGAAATGGAATGCTTGTTGCACTCTTATTTTTTTGGCTCACGTGAACTAAACCAGGCAGATTTTTGGCTGCAAAAGCCTTTTTATTTTCTTTCACCCCTATTGGTTCTGTCCAGTCCTGAAAGCTCTCCTTCCAAGGGGACGACTCAGGTTTTAATAGGCAAATAAGGCTACTGGCTACAGCAAAGGTTAAATAAATAAGAAGAATGTTGGGGTTATCATGTTTGCTATATACAGAATGTCCTGTTTCGCTCAGCTTTCAGGAGCTGTGAGAAACAGTGCAGAGCAAAACTTTTCCTTGCAACTGCATTCCAAATGACAAGAAGCGTAAGCCTGAAAAAAATCAAAATGACTGAGGCCGCTTCAGCCAAAATGGTAAGGTCCCATGAACTCCGCTTTGCTTGTTTTTAACTACCAGCCTGCAGAAATCTCACATGACTTCTAGTGTCCTTTTACAGTGAGACAGACAAGGGTGCTGGACTAGAAAGACCTGAATTATCTTTATGACCACCTATCCCCCCCCCCCCCCCGCCTGCCCTTCCTTTAAAGAGTCTCTCCTTCATTCCTCCTGCCAGAATGGCCTTGGGTCAGCCATAGCTCTGGCAGAGGTTGTCCTTGAAAGGGCAGCTGCTGTGAGAGTCCTCTCAGCCCCACCCACCTCACAGGGTGTCTGTTGTGGGGGAGGAAGGTAAAGGAGATTATGAGCCCCTCTGAGCAAAATATAAATCCAATGCCTTCTTCTTCTTCATTAGATCCCACAGGTCAGGCTGAGAGGCTATGGCTGCATTCACACTACACTTAATAATGCATTTTACCTCTAGATTTTTACTGTGTAAGAATAGCAAAAATCCAGATGTAAAACGCATTATCTAGCGCAGTGTGAATTCACCATATGACTGGTCCAAGGTCATGCAGTGAGCTTCTTGACGGAATGAGGGATTCAAGCCTGGGTCCAACATCCTAACTACTAGACCATCCCAACTCAGACTGCACTTCCTCCAAGAAAGCAGCCAACAATGATTCTTTCTTCTCCTAAAGTGGCTTGCACCCTCAGATTGGTACATAGATTAGTGGTGGAAAGTGCCATGAAGTTTCAGTTGACTCATGGCAACCCTGTATGTTTTCAAGGCTAGAGATAAACAAAGGTGGTTTGCCATTTGCCTGCCTATGTGTCTCCATCGGTCTCCCATCCAGGTACTAACCAGGGTCAACCCTGCTTAGCTTCCAAGACCTGACAAGATCAGGCTAGTCGGGGTCATCCAGGTCAGGGTGATGCATAGATGATACTGAGAAATAATGACTAGCCCAAGATAACCCAGTGAGTTTCATGGCTGCTCAGGGGAAGGGGATTCAATCCTAGGTCTGCCAGGTCTTAGTCTGACATTCTAACCACTATACTCCATCACAGAAGGAGAGAAAGAAGAGTTATAATAATGGAAACTGTCCAGCTCTCACTTGGAAAAGGTTTCTCCAGGAAATGTCCTTTGATGGTCTGGTTGGCTGTTCCCAAGTAGTTGGTAGCGATGATGGTGTAGTTGCCATTGTTGTAGTGCGTTGGATGGTTGAAAAGCAGGCAGCCGTCAGATACTTCCCCCTCCTGATAGAGTTCAGTGCGGATAAACTCCGTCTCCCTGAGAAGCTGACCATTGAAGAGCCAGTGGATTTGGGGTGGAGGATTTCCATGCACTAAAAACTCAATGCAGTGCTCCATGTGGCGGATTGGCTCTAGTAAGCTGATGATACGTGGCGGATCTGAGAAGAGGGCAAGAGACATAAGAGAAGGTAAATGACATCCTCCAAGCTGTCAAGGATCAGGAATGTAAAAGCGATGGCTTTTTGAAATTCTGGGATATGAGAGATTTCATTGTGCCTGTTTTATTTACAAGTTTTCTGGTTTTGTCTGTCTCTTTTCAAGCATTTTCAGTCAATCTTCATACTATTTATTCACCAACAGGCTGTCAGTTTCATTATTGCGGTTGAGAAAAAGTTGACCATTGCTAGAGAGGCTTGAACATGAACTGATTCAGCTCACAGCCTAACTTGGAAACTGGGATTGCCTCATGTCTGTCTGCCCGTGTATGAACAACACGAACATACACATACCCACAACTCTGCATCTGCAGTCGCATCTTGCTTTACTGCAGCTGCCTTTCTGTGTCCCTTCTGGCCCACTACCCGCTGCCATTAATGGCTGTCAAAGCTTTCATTTTATGTTGTTTCTGTAATCTATTTTATTAATATTGTAAAGGGCCCTGAACTCCATAAGGAAGAAAAGTAGCTAATAAATATCTAATAAAATGTCCAAGGGTACAACAGTCCTCCCTCTCTGACAATCAAGATGATTTTGTTATGCTGACTGCCAAGGCCCAAGAATGTCTACAAGCCCACACGTTTTCATTGTTGCCTGCATTGAAGGTCCAGCCTGGCCATGGCCTCATCCCCTGAGTGGGCTTCTATACAGGCACGGAACTGCTAAACATGGCACTCAAGTCAAGCTCTGTGCAAAGCATCCGAGCCACGTGACAAATAGGCTCAGCCTGCATCGAAATGAGGAGCTGGCTTGCAGAATGTTTGAATGGGGATCACGTCCTCACTGATGATCTCAGCACCCCTAATGGTTATGTTGTCCCAAGCCTGAGAAACTACAGCAGGGACAGCGACTGTGAAATCAAACTAGACAAGCTGCTAAATCCAGGGACAACCCAACGAACACACCGGGAAGCCTCAGCTTCTCGGAGGTTGTGCGGGAGACGCTTTTGACTTCCAGTGCCCTTGACTGGTGATCAGATAGCCCCCTCATAAAAGCTCATGTCACAATAAATGAAGAGAGCAGGACTCCAGTTGTAGAACTCCCTCCCTAGATCAATTTGCCAGGTGCCAAAGCTATTAAGAGGGAGGCGTCAGTTCAAAACTTGGCTTTCCTCCCAAGTGTTTGGAAAGGCATGATGGATTAATTTTGCTGACTTTTGTTCAGTGGGCGATGCAGGTTTTGAATTTGATAGGATACTGCACTAAGGGATGTTATACTATGTTGCAGGGCTATTTTCGGTGCTTTGCTAGGTAACCACTTATAGTCAAAAGTTGAGAAAAATAAATATTAGGAATACATAAACACCCGGGGTCTCTTTCAAATGAAGCCCTAGAATTATAGAGCTGGAAGGGACCTCCAGGGTCATCTAGTCCAACCCCCTACACAATGCAGGAAACCCACAAATACTTACCCTTGCAAGAAGAGATGCAGGGAGATTCAAAGTCACCTCCCCAGCACTTTTGAAAGAGCAATTAACAACTGTACATACCTGATTTAGATCAGGGCCATTGTACAGGTTGAGAAGAGAGAGAAAAAATGGCATCCATACTGACACTCTAGGAATTCTCCATGTCCCTATGGCCTTTACAACAGAGGTTAAGGGAAAATTCCTAGAATATCACCCAAAAGTAATGTCACTTCCTCCACGTCCTCCAGGCACTGCCCTCAAAATCTCCCAGCATTTCTTGAGGCAGTGTTGGCAGCCCTATTTCGTTCCAACTCTGTTTCTCTGATTATCCGTACCTAGGCCGTATGTTCCTCAAGCTTTCTACTCCTCTCTTTAGAATTCCTTTTTTTTGACATTGCACCCGTATATTTGCATATATATTTTACTTTGCTATTCAATATGACGTTCCATATATGTTTGGGTGAATTAATGCAACAGCCACATTCTGTTTCCAAAAATACATATCTGAATACATATTTTATTTCCTCATTCTATAGACGACGAAATTAGAGGTGTGAGAGAAGAATACATTTGGTTCTGTTTCAATAGATTGTGCTGATGAACGGATGGATAGCATTTGGCAGAGGAATTTGGCAGTAGAAAATGTGTTGCAAGCATCTCTACAATGGGAGTGTATCTGCATTTTGATGCGTGTCCAGTTTTTACCTGTCACAAGCCAACATACACTCAATGGTGTTTCCATGGATGTCCAAGACCTTCGAGTGGAACTGGAGAAAGTTTTGCAGGTCTAAAGGGATGAGTATCATATGATGGAAAGTGCTGTCAAGTCACAGATGACTAACAGGGACCCCTTAGGGTTTTCAAGGCAATAGATCAGGGGTGTCAAATATGCAGCCCAGGGGCTGAATCAGGCCCCCAGAGGGCTCCTATCAGGCCCACGAGCGACTGGCTCTTCTGCTTCCTTCCCCCTCTCTCGTGCTTCCTTCTGCATCTCAACTTGCTTTGCAAGGCTTGCTCAATTGCACAGGAGCTACAGAGCAAAACCTCGATTTTCTCCATTGGTTGAGGCTCCTCCCCCTCCTGGTCCCCTAGGGAGGGAGGGAAAGAGCCAGAGCTTCCTTTGCCCAGTTCCCTGGATCCCATGGGAGAAATACAAAGAAAGCACCTTTAAGACCAAGAGGTGCTAATGTTTTAGGCATGTCTTATTTTTATTTTTTTTAAAAATCTTTAGTCGTGTTTGTCTGTGTCCTTTAAAAACTTTATATCTCTGCTACCTAATCTTAAATAGGTACACACATGGTTTGGCTCAACATGGCCCAGCCCGGCCCAACAAGGTCCCATTTATGTCAGATCTGGCCCTCATAACAAGTGAGTTTGACACCCCTGCAATAGATAAAGAGACTTGGTTTGCCATTGCCTGCCTCTGCATAGCAACCCTGGATTTTCTCTGCTCTGCTTAGATTCTGAGATCTGCTGAGAGAGGGCCTGAGCCATCCAGGCCAAGGCATGATAGTATACCTTCCTAGTACTTTTGAGTGGGACTCACTGGAATAGTAATTAATATGTGTGATACAAAGTGGATATTGTCATTTCCACTGATATTTCTGCTTTCCTGCAATGCAGGCCTGGGACGTTCCTGTTTCTTAAGTCTTTATGTACATACATATTAGAAACTTTTTTCCTTGAGTGGTAACGGCATGCACGCATGCTTGTGCAAATACCCAGAGACTTAAAGACACAGAAGGCTCAGCTATTAAGCAAACCTAGGCAATCACCTAGGGTGCCACATTTTCAGGGATGTAAAAAAGGCAAGAGGAGTCTTCTCTACTGGTTTGAAGGGAAGCTTGGCATTAACAGGTTTCTACAATCTCCTTATCTGTTGACTGTGATCTTCTATAGCAGAAGTGGCCAAGGGTAGCTGTCCAGAAGTTTTTTGCCTACAACTCCCATCAGCCCCAGCCATTGGCCATGCTGGCTGGGGCCGATGGGAGTTGTAGGCAAAAAAAAATATCTGGAGAGCTACCCTTGCCACCCCTGTTCTATAGCTACTATCATGGAACAGTGAGGGCTTATCTGTTTTTATTTTTACATTGCTCATTTTAAGTATCCAGTAAGTAAAGTGTCCCTTTTCACTTTTCTCTGTACTGAGTAGGAGAAGGGGCAGTCATGGCTCACCTAAGGCATAAAAAAATGGCAGGTCCTGCTGAAAGGACAGTCATATGTCCTTTAGAAACCACTCCCCTGAGTTCCATAAGGCACAAGCAGGGCTTCTTTTGTAGCAGGAACTTCTTTGCATATTAGGCCACACACCCCTGATATAGCCAATCCTCCAAGAACTTACGGGGCTCTTCTTACAGGACCTACTGTAAGCTCTTGGAGGATTGGCTACAGCAGAGGGGTGTGGCCTAATATGCAAAGGAGTTCCTGCTAAACAAAAAGCTCTGGGCACAAGGATGCACGTCATCTTTTAGATTGGCTTAGAGGTACGTCAAGACCCTATTAAAGAAGCGAAAGGGTTCAGAGCAGAAATCTAGGATAGGAAAGATTCAAAAAAGTTCCCCCCTTCTCTACAATATTGCTGTGCATGAGTTTGCACAGCATCCCCTCACTGAGCACTCCCATAAACCCTCTACTGATAATATTGTCAAAATGCTAAAAATAACCAGTATCTTGGGAAAAAGAAAGAGCCCCGCGGTGCAGAGTGTTAAAGCTGCAGTACTGCAGTCCTAAGCTCTGCTCACGACCTGAGTTCGATCCCCGGCGGTAGCTGGGTTTTCAGGTAGCCGGCTCCAGGTTGACTCAGTCTTCCATCCTTCTGAGATCGGTCAAATGAGCCCCCAGCTTGCTGGGGGGAAAGTGTAGGTGACTGCGGAAGGCAATGGCAAACCACCCCGTAAAAAGTCTGCTGTGAAAACATTGTGAAAGCAACATCACCCCAGAGTCGCAAACGACTGGTGCTTGCACAGGGGACCTTTCCTTTCCTGGGAAAAACAGGCTTGAAGTTTTTGCTCTAAAATCTGCAAATCACAAATACAGCATTATTAGAAGCAGGGCTTTTTTTGCAGCAGAAACTCTTTTTTTGCAGAGATCAATACTGTCTATGGAGCCTGGCAGAAGCTCTCCAGGGTCTCAGCTAATCACCTCTTACTCAATCTTTTCAAATTAGAGATCCCAGGGATTGAATCTGAGACCTTTGGAATGCCAAGCAGATGTTCTCCACTGAAGCACATCACACAAGTTGTTCTTCAACACCCATTAAGAAAAGGAGGAAGAACCCTATGAGGAAAGGCTGAGGGCCTTGGGAATGTTCAGTCTGGAGCAGAGAAGATTGCTCTGGGGGGACATGATTGCTCTCTTTAAATATTTGAAAAGCTGTCATTTAGAGGAGGGCAAGGAGTTCCACTTGGCAATCAAGGATAGGACCCGAAGCAACAGGCTCAAATTACAAGCAGCAAAGTATCAGCTGGATATTAGGGGGGAAAATTATGGTCAGAGTAGTTCAGAGGTGATACCAGCTGCCTAGGAAAGTGGTGAGCTCCCCTTCCTTGGCAGTCTTCAAAATGCGGCTGGATGATTATTTGTCGGAAGGGCTTTAGGCTGATCCTGCATGAAGCAGGGGGTTGGACTAGATGGTCTGTAGGACCCCTTCCAACTCTATGATTCTATGATTAACAAACAAATAGTCCCTGTGCCTTGACCCCAGAGTGTCCCTCTTCCCCACCAACTTACAAAACACTGTGAGAAGCACGCTGGCATTAGACATTCCCACCACATTCTCGGCAATGCATGTCAGCAGAAACCCATTATCCTCACTCGTGACATTCACCAGGGTCAGGTTGATGGAATGGACATTGGTCCAATTGGCATTTGTCTGTGGGGGAAAAAAACACAGAGAGATAATATGGAACAAACAATGAATTGGTGCTTATTCTTTTCCCATTAGGACTACAGAATCCTCCATGCTGCCAACCTGACTTATGAAGAAGTTTAGAAGTTCAGTACTGGAAAAGGAAACATGCTATTGTACCCTCCTGATATACAGAGGAGATTCTGAAAGAGATAGCTGTGCTTAGTGTCCTACCTGATGAGTGTTGATTGAACGCAGATTTACCACCATCCAGTCAACATCAGGCAGTGGAGAGCCAGATCCGTTGCAAGTAATAACAGCATTTTCACCCTCACAGACAGTCAGGTTTACGTGGCTGACGCTGATTTCTGGCAGATCTAGAGGAATCCAGTCAATACCAAAACAGCCATGTCAGGAGAACATTCTTAACCAAGAGACTCACTGAGTTCCAAATCTCCTCTTAATCTGCTCTACAGCAGCTCTGCACATTGACAGATCTGAGAAGTGAATGGCAAGTCCAAGCTCTCTATGCTTCCTGTTCTGCTACAATGCTGCCATGCATGAAAAAATACAGCTTTTAAATGTTCTGTCTCAAACTTATGTAAGCTCCTAATCTGTCTGGTTACTGCAGGATACCAGCTAGGTGTTTAATTACATGCCTGAATTAGCTGGAAAAGCTGTGCAGTCTCTGCCCTGGAAGAGCCTTACTGGAGCAGACCAATCCATCACCAAGTTTTCCATCCCGGCCAACTGGATATTCCTGGAAAGTGTGCAAGCAGGATACAGAATCCAAAGCTTCCCTCTGCTGTTGCTCAACAGCAACAGCTATTCAGAGGGTTAGGACCTCTGAACTTAACAGGTCCAATTCAGTCATCATAACGAAGAGCTGCTGATGGACCTACACTCTAAGAGTTTCTCTAATCCCCCTTTGTAAAGCCATCCAAATTGGTGCCTTGACCTGGATGACGCAAGCAAGCCTGATCTGATCAGATCTCAGAAGCTAAGCAGGGCTGGCCCTGGGAGATCACCAAGGAAATCCAGGCTCACTATGCAGCAGTAGGCGATGGCAAACCATCTCTGCTCATCTCTTGCCTTGAAATCCTATGAGGTCACCATAAGTCAAGCTGTGACTGGACCGCACTTTCCATTACAAACTGTTGGCCAGCTGGGGAGGAGCTGAGATTCAGTAACAGAACATCAGCTGTGCATCCGAAAGGTCCCGGGTTCAACCCCTGGCCTATCCAGTTTAAAAAGTATCAGGTCGTAGGTGATGTGAAGGATCTCTGCCTGAGAGATCCTTGATGGACCAGTGGCCTGATTCAATGTAATGCCATTTCATGTGTCCATGTGGACATCCTACAGCATCATCATACATTGAGAAAGTCTCCCCTTTGTCTGCCTTACTTACTCTTGAGTTTCACTGGATGCCCCAGAGCATTATGGGAGAAGAATAGAATCTCTGCCAACTTCCTCTACCCTATGCATACTTCCATAAGCATCTACCTTGCTGCCCTCTCCTGAAGCTTTTCTGTTTTTACAACTAAGCAGCCTCAAGCACTTTAGCTTTTCTTTGTAGAGAAGATCCTCCCATGTCATTCATCTGGGTTCCCCTTTTCCAGCTCTTGAACACATGAACACAGGAAGCTGCCATATAGAATCAGACCTTTCCCCGCCTTGGTCCATCAAGTTCAGTATTGACTACTCAGACTGGCAGCAGCCCTCCAGAGTCTAAGACAGAGAAAGGTCTTTCCCATCAACTCCTTTTTTTTAATTATTTATCTTTCTCATCACCTCCTGACAGATCCTCTAACTGGAGATGGTGGGGACTGAACCTGGGACCTTCTGCACACAAGGCAGAGGTCCTACCACTGAGCCATGCCCCATCCTAACCTCGGATCCCAAGGTTCAGTGAGGAAATTCTACTAGAATTATGTTTATATGTGTTACATGTTTAAATCAAACCTCTGAGAAACCTATGCCCTCATTTTAACCCAGAGCTAACATTACAACAGACTCTCATTCATTGCACTTCATACCCAGGATACTTAATGGGTTCAGTACATAGACATCAATCTGCTATTCCAACTTATATTGCCTTCATTGTTGTTTCAGCTCAGTTAACATAAAGTAATGAACACCAGACCCCCAACTTGTGACTCTTTTAACCGGCTAAAAACATTTCCATGACTCTGCAGACTAACTCACTGCTCACTTTCTCTATATTTAGGACTGCTTGCCATTCCATACTATTGTCATGAAGTGTGCTTCTAGCACATGAAAGTTTGCATTCTGAATAAAACTTTGTTGGTCTTAAAGGTGCCCCTTGACTCTTGCTTTGTTCTATAAGCAGCAACAGTTACATTAGGGGAGGAAAGGCTCTCAGTGGGGAGATTTCTCTCCCATTGTGAAGGGGAGTGTTATAAATACGGGGAGGTCATGGAAGCTGCTCACTCCCTAAGCTCAGGAAATTAATGTCCCTCCCCTCCTAATAGCAGGAGAGAACCTGCCCTGCCCACATCTTCTCACACAAAGGGGTTTTCTAATCCTTGAAGATTACTCTTCCAATTTGTTGAGCCATTTCCAGTTGTCTCCCAAATCCTACATGCAGCTATCCCGGCCCACGTCCAGCATTTAATAAAAATCAAAGATACCACTGACTGGGGAGAGGGAGGGGATACTATGAACTCCTATATTTCCTATAAGTTCATATGAGGGACAAAGGAGAATAAATTCCCTCATGAAACGATGCATGCAAGTACGTAACTATGAAGACAGGATTTTGGGGTACCCTGGACAAGAGACCACAAACAAATCCCACAGCCTGTTAGAAGGGGAGTCTTCCATTCAGATGACCCATGCAATCAAGTCAAGGTGCATGCCAAACAGAACAGTGTTCCAGAGCATCATGTACCAGTTTTGTGATCCATGTCTTCCCACAAAGGGCTGTATCAAGACAAAGGGAAAGCAAAGATGAAGCAGTCCCTTTGCAGGTTTTATTGAACTGTACCAGAACTTCTCATGTGAGGTCCTGTAGGACTCTGAGGTCCAGCAATGTCTCACCTTAGTGACCTCTGGAGGGACTGTGGTTTAGCATTGACTGCAGGTAGGAACTTCACCTGAAGTGCTGAACAGGGGTGTGAGGATGCATACGAACAAGTTAGTTTGTATGTTTAATGGAGATGCCAATAATGAAACCAAGGAGAAGCCTCAAATTATCTCTAAACCCAAAAAATCTATGTCCTCAGAAATTAGAGGAAGCACCCTGTGAGGTAGGTGGGGCTGAAAGAGCTCTCCCAGAAGCTGCCCTTTCAAGGACTGCTCTGAGATAGTTATGGCTGACCCAAGGCCACTCCAGCAGCTGCAAGTAAAGGAGTGGGGAATCAAACCCAGTTCTCCCAGAGAAGAGTTTGCACACTTAACCACTACACCAAACTGGCTCTCAGCTCTTAAGAGAAGACAAGACTCATTGGAAAATGCAATGATGCTAGAAAGAGCTTGAGGAAGCAGGAAATGAGGAGGACCTGACATGAGATGTGTATGTATGTCTTTTAAGTGCCATCAAATTGCTTCAGTTTTATGGTAACCATTTAAGTTACTGTCCTCCAAAACATCCTGTCTCATGATGCCAGCTTCTAGTGGGATCTGGGGATTCTTCGGAATTACAGTTAATCTCCAGACTACAGAGATCAGTGCCCCTGGAGAACATGGATGTTTTGGAGGGTGGGCTCTATGCACTGTATCCCACTGAGGTCCTTGTCCTCCCCAGGCTCCACCCCCAAACCCCCAGGAGATTCCCAACCTGGATCTGGAAACCCTACCACCCCCCTCCCCTGCTGGGGGCCAGGAGGACCTGGCAACCCTCATCCTATCCTTAACAGCCTAGCTCAGGCCTTGCAGACCGAGGGCCATGTCTTCTTCCTTTATTGAGGTGTGGAATGAGATGGAATCTGTCTTTTCCTGACGCCTTCAGCTTTTCATAGCATCACTGTCTTTTCCTATCTTCTCAGGTGACCAAAGTATGAAAGCCTCAGTTTAGTCATTTTAGTTTCTATGGAGAGTTCAGGCTTGAGATGGAACAACTCCATCAAGGAAGCCAGGGCCTTCACTTGGCAAGACCTGAGCAAGGCTGTTAAGAATTGGACCTTTTGGAAGTCATTAAGTCATAGAGCCACCCTAAATCAGAAGAGACTTTACATCACATGACATGCATGCGTCATTCTTCTCCCTCCATTCTATCGTCTCTTAAAAAAACGTCTTCCCCCAAATCATCCAGCAAGCTTGATACCTGAGTGGGGATTTGAACTTGAGGTGCTGTGGTTCTCGAACAACCAGGCCTCAGATTCAGCAGGAGTTCACAGGAGCACAGCTCCTGAACCTTTTTGAGGGTTCCCCCTCTTCCTCCTCACCTACCTTGTCCACTGAATAGTAGATGCAGCTGCATAACAATTCCTGGATTAAGAGAGCAGGCAGCCAGTCAGCCACCAGGGGCTTTGCCACGCCCCCAGCAGCCCTCATTAACCCCTGGAGAAGCCTGCGCCACCCTTTCTCCACTTCTTATGTGATTTTGGGAGGCGGGTGGCTTGTTGGTCTTTTGAGTGGGGGGGGAGGGTGGCGGGCCAGGAGAACCCCAGGCGAGCAAGGTCTGCTTGGACTGCATGTCTTGCACATCTCACATGGACAAGCATGTCTTGCTCGCCCAGAGGTCTCCTTGCATCAGGTTGCTTTTGGCTGGAGGGGCAGCATATGCTAATGAGTTATGCTAATGAGCTCCACCACCTATTTTTCTGCAAAATGACCCCTGAGCACAACCATTAGATCACACTGGTTCTCCATGTTTGTGAAGAGTGGGAGAGTATAATTTAGAAACGGACAATGGGAAAACGTAAAGTGTTACAGAGTCACCCCTGCCCCCTTACCACACTGGCTGATGTTCATCTCCTGTATGGACATTCGGTTGCCTTCCCCGTTCATGCACCGCAAATCTTGGCTCTGCAAATTCGCTTCCCCTTTCTCCTGCCAAAGCTGGATCCAGCGAATATCACAGCTGCAGTTAAAAAGGTTCCGTTCTAATCTCCTACACAGGGAGAAAGAAAAGCCATGAAAAAAACAGAAAGGTGACAAGAAGGCAGCATATAAATGTGTTCTTGTGGATGGAATGGAATTACTCTGCTGACAGGGAGCTGGGGGAGGAGCTGAGGAGAGGCCAAGAATGTGAATGAAGCCAAATGCATGGGAAATGGTGCATGTTCAGCAGGACATACTTTTCTTTTTTAAAGGGAAGAACAGAGGATTCCTGAACCATCAGTTCTATATCAACTGGGAATTCTAAAATCCCAGCAGAAATGCAGACATGCATTTTGGAAGCATTCAGGAGGGGTGGGGGGAGAATGACTTCCAATTGATCAGTTGTCCAGGTTAACTTTAAAGCAGTATATTTCACCTTAGCATGACTCTCTAATCTCACTTCTAGATGGATGGATGGATGGATGGATGGATGGATGGATGGATGGATGGATGGATGGATGGATGGATGGATGAGAGAGAGAGGGAGGGGGATGGATAATAGATAGATAGATAGATAGATAGATAGATAGATAGATAGATAGATAGATAGATAGATAGATAGATGATTGATAGATAGATCGATCGATCCAAAGGGACCTGTTGAGGCTGGGTGAGTGGGCGTCAACGTGGCAGATGCAGTTCAGTGTGGCCAAGTGCAAAGCATTGCACATTGGGGCCAAGAATCCCAGCTACAAATACAAGTTGATGGGGTGTGAACTGGCAGAGACTGACCATCTTGGGGTCATGGTAGATAACTCACTGAAAACGTCAAGACAGTGTGCATTTGCAATAAAAAAGGCCAACGCCATGCTGGGAATTATTAGGAAGGGAATTGAAAACAAATCAGCCAGTATCATAATGCCCCTGTATAAATCGATGGTGCGGTCTCATTTGGAGTACTGTGTGCAGTTCTGGTCGCCGCACCTCAAAAAGGATATTATAGCATTGGAGAAAGTCCAGAAAAGGGCAAGAATGATTAAAGGGCTGGAACACTTTCCCTATGAAGAAAGGTTGAAACGCTTGGGACTCTTTAGCTTGGAGTAACGTCGACTGCGGGGTGACATGATAGAGGTTTACAAGATAATGCATGGGATGGAGAAAGTAGAGAAAGAGGTATTTTTCTCCCTTTCTCACAATACAAGAACTTGTGGGCATTCGATAAAATTGCTGAGCAGACAGGTTAAAACGGATAAAAGGAAGTACTTCTTCACCCAAAGGGTGATTAACATCTGGAATTCACTGCCACAGGAGGTGGTGGCAGCCACAAGTATGGCCACCTTCAAGAGGGGTTTAAATAAAAATATGGAGCAGAGGTCCATCAGTGGCTATTAGCCACAGTGTGTGTGTGTGTGTATATAAATTTTTTGGCCACTGTGTGACACAGAGTGTTGGACTGGATGGGCCATTGGCCTGATCCAACATGGCTTCTCTTATGTTCTTATGTAGATAGATAGATAGATAGATAGATAGATAGATAGATAGATAGATAGATAGATGATAGATAGATAGATAGATAGATAGATAGATAGATAGATAGATAGATAGATAGATAGATAGATAGATAGATAGATAGATGGAGAGAGAAAGATTGGATTTCTCCCCACCCTGCACTCCGAATCTCAGAATATCAGAGCGGCTCCTTTATCTTCCTCCCCCACGACAGACACCCTGTGAGGTGGGTGGGGCTGAGAGAGCTCTCCCAGAAGCTGCCCTTTCAAGGACACTGATTTGGGCTTTATGTCCTCTTAAACAAACTTCATCCTGTATGTTCAGCTGACATGACCACCTGGCAGTGTTGCAACTCCCCATTGTTGCGTCTCTGTAAAAATGGGCAACCTTGAGGCCTGCCTTACAGGTCAAGGAGCTGCAGGTCTGGAATTGGTTCCACACTCCAGAGAACAAGCAGAAGTTCTACACAATGCCTGAGCAGCACTTTGTTCTTACAAATTTGTAGCGTTTCCAGTGTGTGCACGTGAACACACACAACAACAATCCCATTCTGTATATTCAATAACGTGAGTCACCTCTCCAAAAAGAAATATACATCAAATTTCTGGGAGGATGGAAATAGACCAAATCATGGCATTGGTTCTTGTACCTGGGATGAGAGACCCTGAAACCCCCAACTACAGCAAAAGATTCCTATTACTGTTCATCATACTTCAGCCCTTCTTCTACAAGGTAAGTGGAGCTGAAGCCACCAGCCAGACAAATAGCTTCTTGTGTATGAGCGTCAATGTGGTTTATCTGTATTTTAACCCCTGGACCACTTACAAAATTAATTACACTGAAATCATTTTACATATTTCCAAGAAGGCTTTATCAAAGTGCCTTGTTTTAGATACTGAAAGGAGTGAAAGCTAGCGCACCATTTAATAATCAAAAGCCATCATTCATGGGTAGAAGAAATATATATATATATATATGTGTGTGTGTGTGTGTGTGTGTGTACACACACATATATTGGCCACTGTGTGACACAGAGTGTTGTACTGGATGGGCCATTGGCCTGATCCAACATGGCTTCTCTTATGTTCTTATCTCACCCCCCCCCCTACAATATGAGGATAATAATACTGGGCAACTTTGCAGGGCTGTGGTACGAAGAGCAAGTAGAACATGTGCATGAAGTGCTCATGGCATAGAACATGCTATAGAAATGCTTTCAGAACAACCCCCATTCATTGTTATTTCCTTAGGCCCAGAGCAGAGGTGGGGACAGAGACCAGTGGGCCTGAAGCAAGGGCAAGAAACAAATGCCTTGCGTTTAGAATGAGGGCAAAGGCATCATCTTTCGATCTACCTGGGACATTCTATTATCCTGCCCTTCTAAGTTGCTCACAGTGTCAAGTCTGTCTATAACTCTGGCTCAAGCACAGAGCATGCTGGGTAGAACCAAAGTATAACCAAATGTTGCTAGCTCATCCTCTCCTGTTTCCCCCCTCCCTTTAGGGATCCGGTCCTGCTTTGAAATGGTAATGTGTGAAAGTTTTATCTGTGCCTTCTCAGCCCAGGCTTGGGGGGGGGGGGAGGAAGGAGCCAAACGGGCCTCTAATCAACATGAGAATGTATTTGTAACATCTATGTGTGAATGTCCTCTGCACAATTCCCCCCTCCCGTAGGAATCCTTTTGAAGTGTACCTTATATGCAATGTATCTACTGTATGTTCTTTAGTCTTTTCAAGACCTGGCTATGCCACAAGTATCAGTATCAATAAAATAGAGTCTTTGTATCCACACTGACTCATCATTGAATCTGCAGACTTGACACACAGCAGCATGCATAGTCCTTCTACCCTCGTCTGATCCTCACAAGAACCCTTTGATGGTTGGTTAGGCTGAGAGGAAGTGATGAGATCAAGGTCACCTAGTGCAGATTTGAACTAGCCCAACACTTTTAACCATTACGCTACATCAGCTGTTTTGGAGCTGTTTTTGGAGGATATATATATTATATATATATATATATATATATATATATATATATATATATATATATATATATATATATATATATATATATATATATATATATATATATATATATATATATATATATAATGTGCCTTTCTCTGGTCTCAAGGCAAGTACCTCTCTATCCTCTGCTTCTAATGCATCAACCACTGACACATTCCATCTCTCCATTATACGCTCTTTTCTCCCCAAGTGAAACCTTCAGTCCAAGCCACAAACTGTCTCTGGAGGGACAGCATATACATTCTCTGCATACATATTCCTTGTACTGCACATTTCACTTGATTTGAACTGCAAAGTCACCTTGAGAGCCCATCTGGCATCAAAATAAATAAATAACTGCAACAACAGCACACCAGAATCAAAGTAGCATTTTTTAAAAGCACCCTGAATGTGTCTTTTGGGCCCAGGCTAGCCCAACCTCATCAGATCTTGGAAGCTAAGCAGGCTCCACACAGGTTAGTACTTGGATGGGAGACCACCAAGGAAGTCCAGGATTGCTTCAAGGAGGCAGGCAGTAGCACACCACTCCTATTGACTCTTGCCTTGAAAACCCCATAAGGGGTCACCATAAGTCAGCTGCGACTTGACAGCACTGTCCACCACCAAATGGTGGCAGATGAGGTTCAATGTGGCCAAGTGCAAAGTAATGCACATTGGGGCCAAGAATCCCAGCTACAAATACAAGTTGATGGGGTGTGAACTAGCAGAGACTGACCAAGAGAGAGATCTTGGGGTCGTGGTCGATAACTCACTGAAAATGTCAAGACAGTGTGCGATTGCAATAAAAAAGGCCAATGCCATGCTGGGAATTATTAGGAAAACAAATCAGCCAGTATCATAATGCCCCTGTATAAATCGATGGTGCGGTTTCATTTGGAATACTGTGTACAATTCTGGGCACCGCACCTCAAAAAGGATATTATAGCATTGGAAAAAGCCCAGAAAAAGGCAACTAGAATGATTAAAAGTTTGGAACACTTTCCCTATGAAGAAAGGTTAAAACGCTTGGGGCTCTTTAGCTTGGAGAAACGTCGACTGTGGGGTGACATGACAGAGGTTAACAAGAATATGCATGGGATGGAGAAAGTAAAGAAAGAAGTCCTTTTCTTCCTTTCTCACAATACAAGAACTCATGGGCATTCAATGAAATTGCTGAGCAGTCAGGTTAGAACGGATAAAAGGAAATATTTCTTCACTCAAAGGGTGATTAACATGTGGAATTCACCGCCACAGGAGATGGTGGCGGCTACAAGCATAGCCGGCTTTAAGAGGGGATTGGATAAAAGAGGGGATTGGATAAAAATATGGAGCAGAGGTCCATCAGTGGCTATTAGCCACAGTATATATATATGTGTGTGCGTATATTGGCCACTGTGTGACACAGAGTGTTGGACTGGATGGGCCATTGGCCTGATCCAACATGGCTTCTCTTATGTTCTTATGTTCAAATGCATACTTATTTATTTTATTTAGTGGACTTAGTGGACTTATATCCCGCCCTTCTCACTGAAGTGTCTCAGGGCGGGATATAAGTCAGATCACAGCCCATTGATTCACCAGCTGAGCAAACCAGCTGCAGCAGGCAGCCCTTCCCAACTGTGGGGCCATGGCAAGGGACCATAAGCAGAGAAAGGAAGCAGAAGAGGGTTCATGGCAGCCAGTTAAACTCAGACAGTCGCTTTCCTCCAAACTTGTGGCTGGGTTTTCTTTCTCTGCTTCCTTGGTGCTTGTGGGGGTAAGCAAGGACACAGAACGAAGCTTGCACACTGCGCATCCCACTTCTCTTTGCCCACACACGCTCCATGCAGTCAGGGCTTCACGCATCTGCTCCGAGTCCCTTCTGTCCAGGGAGCCTCATCCTGCTTTTTAATTGAGTAAATGTCGTTCTGGATACACGAGACTCCATTGACCCAGCTGGGCAGGGCAGATGGAGTTCCTGCTTTTTAATGTACTCTGTTTAAAAGACACATGTATTTTATATACTGATAATTTTTATTATTATTGATTTTGCAAAATGATTAGCCACGCTGTTTTTTTTCTACTTTCAACAGGACTGCAAGTTCCCTGACGAGTCATTAGGCAGAGAGCTCCCTAGAGGGAACATTAAACCGAAGCAGGCTGCCTGCATGCAGAGAGAGGCCAAAGTAGGAAATAAGGCGCTTATAAAAACCTGTAAACTGGAGAAGGTTTAAGGCAGAAACCACTGGCACCCCAGCAGAGAGAGCAAGAGTGTGAGAGAGATTTGTGTGTGTGTAGGAATGGGGCAAGGGAAATATACAGGAGAGGTGCAGGAAGATTGGAGGTGGGCGAATGTTGTCTCCATCTTCAAGAAGGGGAAAAAAGAGGATCCGGGTAACTATTGACCCGTCAGCTTGATGTCTATACCTGGAAATAATCAGTCGGTCCTGGAACATTTAGAAAGAATGGATGTGATTACTAAGAGTCAGCATGGCTTTCTCAAGAACAAGTCATGTCAGACTAACCTGATCTCTTTTTTTGAGAAAGTGACTACCTTGCTGGATCAGAGGAATGCTGTAGACATCGTTTATCTTGATTTCAGTAAGGCTTTTGATAAGGTTCCACATACTATCCTTGTTGACAAGTTGGTACAATGCGGTCTGGATCCTGTTACTGTTAGGTGGATCTGTAACTGGTTGACAGATCGCACCCAAAGAGTGCTTGTGAATGGTTCCTCATCTTCTTGGAGAGGAGTGGCAAGTGGAGTGCCTCAAGGATCTGTCCTGGGGCCTGTTTTGTTCAACATCATTATCAATGATTTGGATGAAGGAATAAAGGGAATGCTTATTAAATTTGCAGATGATACTAAATTGGGAGGGGTTGCAAACACAGAAGAAGACAGAAACAGGATGACCTTGACAGGCTGGATAACTGGGCTAAAATCAATAAAATGAATTTTAACAGGGATAAATGTAAAGTTCTGCATTTAGGTAGGAAAAATCCAATGCATGGTTATAGGATAGGGGAGACTTGTCTTAGCAGTAATATGTGCAAAACGGATCTAGGGGTTTTAGTGGATCATATGCGAACATGAGTCAACAGTGTGATGCAGTGGCTAAAAAGGCAAATGAAATTTTGGGCTGTACCAACAGAAGTATAGTGTCCAGTTCTTGTGATGTGATGGTATCACTTTACTCTGCTCTGGTAAGACCTCACCAGGAGTATTGTGTTCAGTTTTGGGCAGAAGGATATAGACAAGCTGGAACGGGTCCAGAGGAGGGTGACGAAGATGGTGAGGGGTCTGGAGACCAAGTCCTATGAGGAAAGGTTGAAAGAGCTGGGGATGTTTAGCCTGGAGAGGAGGCGGCTGAGAGGTGATATGATCACCATCTTCAAGTACTTGAAGAGCTGTCATATAAAGGATGGTGTGGAATTGTTTTCTGTGGCCCCAGAAGGTAGGACCAGAACCAATGGGTTGAAATTAAATCAAAAGAGTTTCTGGCTCAACATTAGGAAGAACTTCCTGAGAGCGATTCTTCAGTGGAACAGGCTTCCTCGGGAGGTGGTGGGCTCTCCTTCCTTGGAGGTTTTTAAACAGAGGCTAGATGGCCATCTGACAGCAATGAAGATCCTGTGAATTTAGGGGGTGGTGTTTGTGAGTTTCCTGCATTGCACAGGGGTTGGACTAGATGACCCTAGAGGTCCCTTCCAACTCTATGATTCTGTTCTATTCTATTCTAAAATCCTGTGAATTTAGGGGGAGGTGTTTGTGAAGTTTCCTACATTGTGCAGGAGGTTGGACTAGAAGACGCTGGAGGCCCCTTATAACTCTATGATTCTATGAAAAGCACTGGCAATGATTTCTGGGAATTCTCTTTCTCTTAGCACCCTGACAGTAGTGACAAGCACAAATCCTTTAAGTCTGACTGTAAGTCTAAAGGCACACACGCAACCACTGAATGTCAAGTCGACGGATTCAAGAATGAGTCAAAGTTGGTACTAAGACTACATTTATTGATAACCAGTACTCTGGGGCAAGCCTCCAGCTTGCTAAGAATGAAACCAATACATTGATACATGAGTTTTAAGATACACTTCAAAAACATTCCTACGGGGTAGGGGGGGGGTTCAGGAGGAAACATTCACATGTAACTACCAGATACTTTCTCAGGCGATAGCTGGCTGTTTGTCCTTGTATTATCATGCAAGGCTTACTCCCACCTCAGGCCCTGAGAAGGCGCCGACTATTTCTTTCACACCAGTTGCATATCACAATAAGAAAGGGGGAGGGGAAGTAGCTAAGGGTAGAACATTAGCAGCAGTGGATCCATTATGATTTTAACCAGACCTGATACTTGGGCCAAGATCCCCCAGTCTTTATTCAGAATCAGTCGATCTTGACACTGATCACAAAGGTCGGAGAGTGAGGACAGCCAATCTGAAAGCAACTTGTGCTGATTCTATGCACCAAATAAGAAACAAACCCAGAGGCAGAAATTTCATAAGATTAGATAGAATGCTCTTGACCCCTCCTGAACTTCGCTCAGATGGTGTCTTGCAATACCACCCTTCTAGCTACAACATTGGCGGTGCTAGAGAGCAAGTGAACTGCCTCCTGCCCATGATGAAACAGGGCTTAAAATTCCGTGGGTCCTTTCGGTTTGCTTCAAAACTCACACAGCTGCTGATCAGCCAGGAATAGTCTCTCCCACCCCACCCCCCTGGGAATTAAGGAACTCTCCTATTTGCTTCTCTGGGGTGCAGGAGATGAACCAAGTGCTCTTCCGATGTGGCACCTCAGTCTGTGCCAAAAGATTTCCTCGAAATCAGGGCGAGGAGATCTGCCATCACAGCACTTCAGGGGTAGGAGTAATAAAGCGCAACCTCTCCAGATCATTCTTAATGCATGAATCTCTGCCATGAATAATATAAGAGCAGCGTGCCTCAGGGTGGACTTTACCAATGGCCTGCTCCAGCAGTGTCAATGATGTAATGTGTCCTAATCGTAATGCCCAAGGGGGCTTTTGTGCAAATTAACTCCCACCATTTACTGGACATGCAACACGGCACCAGCTTGCTGGCATTTTGCCACTTTAATGGACTTGGTGAGGGTTGACTTTCTTTCTTTTCAAAACCTAGATACTGGCTTCCTCGTGCCTATGACTCGGTTGGCAGAATTCCTAGGCTGCTGCAGCTTTCTGTGCCTCCTGGCCTTGAGGACATTCCGTCTGGAGGAAGACCCCGCGAAACAGACATGAATGGTAACCCTCACCTTGAAAGCTAAGCTGGGTTGGCCCTGGTTAGCAGTTGGATGGGAGACCATCCCAGGTCACTGTTCAGAGGAAGGCAATACCAAATCATCTCCATTAGTCTCTTGCCTTGAAAATGCTCTGCAGTCACCAAAAATTGGCACTTCACACACGTGCACACAAACCCACACACACACAGAGCTCTCAACTCACCTCATCTATGATCCTCTCCAGGGGTCATTTCATAAAAAAAGAGGTGCTGGAGCTCATTAGCACAACTCATTTGCATATGCCACACACCCCTGACATCACCGGAAGGTGTACTCAATTATATCAGCTCAGCATCTAACTTAAATGCTTCTTGAATTAGAATTGTCCTAATAAAACATAATAACTAAACCATATAAATTATAATTCAAGCATATTACTCCCATCGTACTTTTAAAATTACTTTCTCCTGTGTGGCCACACAACGGCATGATGAAGATTTCCATCTGTCGGCTTTATATGTTTTGGTTATTTTTTTTCTTGGGGGGGGAGGGGATATTAGAAACTTGGTCAAATCTAAGAGTTCAGCAAAATTCTCATGGTGGTTTATACAACAAAACCCAGAAGCAAGGTGGTTTTTTTTTTGGAGGGGGGGGCAGGGTAAGAAAGAAAGAGCACAATAAAATGTAGAGGTTCCAGAGCTCCACTCCTGTGAGCTCCTGCCCAAAATGAGGCCCAATCCTCTCCAGAGGCCTAGAAAAGTATTGGAAGTGTGAATGACATTTACCAAGGCTTTCTTCTGTAGAAAAAGCCCAGCATGAACTCATTTGCATACCAGGCCACACCCCCTGATGCCAAGCCTGCCGGAACTGCATACCTGTGCATTCCTGCTAAAAAAAAAAAAAAGCCCTGATGTGTACACTGGTGAGAGGCCACAGCACAGTGGGATAAAGCCTATGGACTGGACATACTTGGCATTAGGATCTGTTGATGCGAATGACTTGTGACCGTGGAGGGCTGCAGGCCATCAGAGTAGATGAGACATAGCTTGAAAAGCCCAGGGTTCAACTCAGTAGAAAGTAGTTTTAATTTTGACAAAGGCCATGGATCAGTGGTGGAGCATCTGCTTCAGGTGCTGAAAATCCCAGGTTCAGTTCCTGGCATGTACAGTTAAAGAGACTGTCAGAACTTGTATCTGTTATGTATGCTGAGCTTGGTAATGTTAGCCTAACTGACTCCATTTTGTAACTGTATACTAATCCCATGTCCTTGTAGCTAGGGCCACTAACTAAATGCTTTGCATTTCAAACAAACTGTAACCACTGAAGGGTGGCAGATAGTCTCTGGAAAACATCTGCAGGTGTCCTTTGAAGCTGACCGACCAGAGCATCACAGCACGACTCCTTCCCCCTTTTCGGAGATAAGGGACCTTGGGAACAGACAACTGTCTCCCAGAGTGTGAGAAATGGTTTTATTGTTTCAGTAACAACTGCATAAAAAATGTATCAATCGCTGAGCCTGTTATCAGAATCAACTTGTGCCTTCCCTGAACGCAGTTCTCAATAAATGCCTTATACTTTTGCAACAAAGTAATGGGCCTCGTTTGAAGTTCTTCAAGTTCTGACATTTTGACTCTGATCCATTTTTGGAGCTTATCCGAACTGGCAACTTAGCTGAATGGCAGCAAAGGCTCCAGATAATGGAGAGCCCAGCACCCCAACAAGGGAGCGACCGATCGAGCCAGGAGTTACGGTAGTGAGGCACAAGGCGAAGGAACAAGCGCACTTCTCCACGTTCGTCTTTTCCCCGAGGACCTGGAGCCCACGAAAGTCAACCACGCTCATGGACGCGGTGGACGAGCGCTACAAGGTGTTGGTGACGGGCACCGGGACCGAGGCCGGGCAAGACCCCTAGAGAGAGGAGGGCCCGATCCCGCGACGGGAGGACTATGCCCAGATGCTACACAACGAGCTGTTCCAGTGGGTGAGAGAGATCCACGATGAGGTCCATGAGAGTCACGTGCAACTCGCCGGGAAATGCACCGGCAGATGGACGCCATCCAGGAGCAGATCCGGGCGTTACAGGGAGCTGGAGCGCCCGGCGGAGGGGCGCCGGCCGGACCCCCCAGCGGAGCACCGGGCCAACCGATGGCGCCGCCCAACGGGGGTCCGGGCCAGCCGGGGGCGCCCGATGGCGGAGTACCGGGTCAGCCAGCGGCCCCGCCCAGTGATGGGGGGCCCCGCCGGACCACTGGGGGAGCCCCCGGCGGTCAACCAGCGGAACCCCCGGCAGGGCAGCTGCCGGCGCAACCGGCGGGGCCGCCGCCGGGGCCGGGCCCGGCACCGGTGGGCCCGGCAGTACCGGGCGCCCCGGGAGCCAGAGAGGGGGCGTGAAACCGGGAACTTCAGATCACCTTCGACGGGGACGCAGAGGAGGTGGAGTACTTCACAATCCAATGCAACAACTTCATGACCCATTGGGGAGCGAACTTCCCGTCGGAGGCGAGCCGAGTGGACCACATAGCCTCCAAACTAAAAGGGGCCGCAAGAAGATGGTATGTGGGACTGTACACCGGGAGGAAACCGGAGCTGGCGACCGTGGCAGAGTTCCTCCAGGCGATGCTGCGGCAGTACGGCAACCCACTGAAAGAGGAGAAAGCCATAGAGGCCCTCCAGAGGATCGAGCAGGGGAATCGCACCATCCGGGAGTACGCCACCGAATTCATGGCGCACTGCCCCGCGGTGAGAGGCTGGAGCGAGCTGATGAAGTACACCGCGTTCAAGAACGCCAACATCCTCGACCGGTGCTACCATCAAGGGAGGCCCGACACCCTGGTTGGCTGGATCCAACTCGCCGGTGAAGTGGAGATGAACCTACAACACATAGGAATTCGCCGCCAGCAGCAACTAGTGAAGAAAGGGGGAAGACCGAGCCCCTCCATCGCCAAACCCGAGGGGAAGAAACCCTCGGCGACCCTGGCACCACCAGGGCCGCCGGGCGGAAGAAGGTGCTTTCGATGCGGGGACCCGGGGCACTTAGCCACTAACTGTCCGGAAAAGCAGCGGCTTGCGACACCACCCCCCAAGCCGTTCGTGCCAACCCCAAAGAAAGGAGGGGGACGGGCAAAGGAGCCCAGTCGGGGCGCCGTCGCCACATCCATGGCGATTGACGAGGATGTTATAACTATCGAGGAGTCGAGTGAAGAGTCCTGGGATCCCGAGCTGGCGGGAAACGGCAGCGACCTGCTTTAATGGGTGCCACGAAGCAGGTCCAAGAAGCGACGGCACCAATGACGGTGAGAATAACCGGCGAGCTATTGTTTATGGCTGTGACCTTATTGAACCCTAAATTAAAACGATTCATGCACGCCCGGGCCTTAATAGACTCGGGGTGCACCAGAGACATCATCACCCCCCGCCTAGTAGAGGCCCTAGGGCTGGCTAAATCCCCTTTACCCCACCCGATCCAATTCGAGCAGATGGACGGGACGGTGATGAAGGGGGAACCCTGCACCGAGGAGACGCAGGCAGTGCCGGTGGGGACGGAGGAACACTGGGGGATAGAGACGTTTGTGATAGCCCCCTCGTCCTCGTTCGATGTAGTAGTAGGGGCAGGGTGGCTAGCGAGGCACCAGCCCGACATCCAGTGGGAAGCACAGATTGTCAACTTCCCAGACTGGAGGTGCGAGCACCACCACTGGTGGAGAGAATGGGGACCCAAGCCCCCGCCGCAAAACGAGAGACTATGCCTGACTATAGAGGAAGTTAAGTCAATCCCCAGGGAGTACCGGGACTTGAAACGGGCGTTTAGTGAGGAGGAGGCCAACGAGCTACCCCCGCACCGCCCCACTGACTGTGCTATTGAGCTGATCCCCGGGCAAGAGCTGCCAAAAGCCAAGCTCTACTCCATGGGGTGGGCAGAGAAGGCGAAACTAAAGAAATTCATAGACAAAAACCTGAAACGGGGCTTCATCCGCCCCGCCACCGCACCACACGCGGCCCCGGTCCTATTCCGGAAGAAGAAGGACGGGAGCCTGAGACTTTGCACCGATTTTCGCGGGATAAACGGGATTTCTATGTCCAATGCTTACCCGATCCCGCTCATAAAAGATTTACTTAGCACGGTGGCAGAGGGCAAAGTGTTCACAAAACTCGACCTCCGAGATGCATATTTTAGAGTACGAATCAAGGAAGGGGACAAGTGGAAAACGGCGTTTAACACCCCCATGGGACAGTTCGAATACCTGGTGATGTCGTTCAAGCTACAAGGGGCACCAGGAGTGTTTATGAACTTTATAAATGAAGTGCTAAGGGAGTACCTGTACAAGGGGGTGGTGGTGTACCTGGATGACATCATTATTTATTCAAAAGACTTAGAATCTCATGTACCCCTGGTGAGAAAAGTACTAACCACCTTGTACCAGAACAAACTGTATGCCAAACTGACCAAGTGCGAGTTCCACCAAACGGAACTAGATTACCTAGGGTTCCGGGTGTCGGGGGAGGGACTGGCGATGGACCCAGCCAAAATTCAAGCAGTACTAGATTGGGAAGCACCCCGAACCCGACGGCAGCTACAATCTTTCTTGGGGTTCGCAAATTTCTACCGCAGGTTCATAAAAGGGTTCGCCAGGGTCATGCTGCCCCTCACTGAACTCCTCAAAACCAAGGGAAAGGGGGAGGAGGCCAAGAAGCCCAGAGCCCGCCTAGACTGGTCGCCCAAATGTCAGGCAGTGTTCGATGAGTTAAAGAGGCTGTTCACGAGCGAACCCGTACTAGCCCACCCCAACGAACTTAAGCCGTTCGTGGTGCAATGCGACGCCTCCGACGTCGCCGTTGGGGCAATACTGATGCAAAGGGACGAGGAGGGGGGATTGAAGCCGTGCGCATACATCTCCCGCAAATTTTCAAATGAACAGCGGAATTGGTCAGTGTGGGACAAGGAAGCATTCGCCGTCACCTTCGCCCTGAAAACATGGCGATCGTGGCTAGAAGGTGCGCGGGTCCCCTTTGAAATCTGGACCGATCACAAAAACCTTGAAGCGCTGACCGGCCAGCGCAAGCTCACAGCCAAGCAAATCCGGCGGGCGGGGTTTTTCGCCAAATTTGACTTCGTACTGAGGCATATCCCCGGAACCAGAAATGTTTTGGCCGACGCCCTCTCCCGCATGCCTCAGCACGAGAGTCAGAGGGAGGAGGTGATAGACTCGCTCATCCCCCCGTCCCAGGTGGCGGGGGGGGGGTCACTACCCGGTCCGGGAAGAAAACAGGAGCCCCGGAACCGAGAGAAAAGGAGCGCCTGGTGGCCGAGTCAGAAGCAGAGGGAGGAGAAAGACCAGAGGGCGTGGAAAAGGGGGAGGAGGGACTCTGGTATTACAACGGGAAGATATACGTGCCAAAATGCTTAAGGGGGGAAGTATTGACGCAATGCCACTCCAGCCACTTGGCGGGGCATTTCGGCTACGTAAAGACACTGCATTTAGTAACACAGCAATTCTGGTGGCCACAAATGAAAAAGGACGTTTCAGAGTTTGTAAGCTCCTGCCCCACTTGCATCATGGCCTAACGAAGGGGGGGGGGGAACCGCCTGGGCTCCTCCAACCATTGCCGACCGCCGTGAGACCGTGGGCGGTGGTCTCAATGGACTTTATAGTAGAGCTATCACCCTCCCAGGGAAAAACTGTGATCCTAGTGGTGGTAGACACCTTCTCAAAGCAGGCCCACTTCATCCCATGCAAAAAACTGCCCACGGCTAAGAAGTTGGCCCATTTGTTCTTCCACCACCTGGTCCGCCTCCACTCGTTTCCCGATAAGGTGATTAGTGACCGCAGGCCTCAGTTCGTTGCCAACTTCTGGCAGGAGTTCTGTAAAATCACAGGCATGGAGCAGGGGCTCAGCTCCACCTACCACCCCCAGACGGACAGACAGACAGAGAGGGTGAACAGGCTACTGGAGCAGTACCTCAGGTGCTATGTCAACTACCAACAGTCTAACTGGGTGGAGCTCTTACCCTTCGCGGAATATGGGTACAACAACAACCTGCACAGCTCCACCAAAACCTCCCCTTTCCAAATAGTCAATGGCTACGAGGGGAAATCCTTCCCACTCTTACCGGCGCCGTCTGGGGCCCCGGAACCGACCTCATGCCAACAGTGGTGGGAGGGGATCCGGGAGGGGTGGAAGGTGATACAGGACAATTTAGAGAGTGCGAAGGAGGACTATAAAAAACACTTCGATCGAAAGCACTCCCCCCAGTGGACTTTCAAGGAAGGGGAAAGTGTGTTTCTCTCAACTAAGAACCTTCCTCTTCACCAGACCTGTCGGAAACTGGCGTACAAGTACCTAGGCCCTTTCAAAATAAAACAGGTGATCAATGAGGTGACCGTGGAACTGGAGCTACCCAAAATGTTTAGTAAGATCCACCCTGTTTTTCATTGCAGCCTTCTTCGCAAAGATCCTGGAGCTACGTCCTGGCACCCTCGCCCTCCAGAGCCACCACCTACTCAAGTGAAGGGCCAGAGCCACCATGAGGTGCAGGAGATCCTAGACTCCAGGGTCCAGCAAGGGGTATTGTACTACCTAATAAGGTGGAAGTACTTTCCTCCTAGCTGCGACGAATGGGTCAAAGCCAGTGATGTGTGTGCCCCGCAACTGCTCAAGAAATTCCACCTACTGTACCCACACAAGCCCCGAGCGAGAGCTTAGGGGGGGCAGTATGTCAGAACTTGTATCTGTTATGTATGCTGAGCTTGGTAATGTTAGCCTAACTGACTCCATTTTGTAACTGTATACTAATCCCATGTCCTTGTAGCTAAGGCCACTAACTAAATGCTTTGCATTTCAAACAAACTGTAACCACTGAAGGGTGGCAGATAGCCTCTGGAAAACATCTGCAGGTATCCTTTGAAGCTGACTGACCAAAGCATCACAGCAGGACTCCTTCCCCCTTTTCGGAGATAAGGGACCCTGGGAACAGACAACTGTCTCCCAGAGTGTGAGAAATGGTTTTATTGTTTCAGTAACAACTGCATAAAAAATGTATCAATCGCTGAGCCTGTTATCAGAGTCAACTTGTGCCTTCCCTGAACACAGTTCTCAATAAATGCCTTATACTTTTGCGACAAAGTAATGGGCCTCGTTTAGACCAGGTGACAGGAAAGATCTCAACCTGAGACCCTGGAGAACAGCTGGCAGTCAGAGTAGACAATACTGATCTTGAGTGATGAGTGGGCTGACTCAGTAGAATTCTTGTACAAATAAGCAGGGCTTTTTGTGTAGAAAAAGCCCAGCAGGGACTCATTTGCATATTAGGCCACACCCCCTGACATCCCCTGACACTACCATTATTTCACACGGGGCTTTTTTGTAGAAAAAGATCAGCAGGAACTCATTCACATATACCCTCTGACATCACCCTTTGACATCACCATTGCTTCACACAGGGCTTTTTTGTAGAAAAAGCCCAGCAGGGACGCATTTGCATATTAGGCCACACGCCCTGACATCACTATTGTTTCACACAGAGCTTTTTTGTTAAAAAAAAGACCAGCAGGGACTCATTTCCATATTAGGCCACACCCCCTGACACTACCATTGTTTCACACAGGGCTTTTTTGTAGAAAAAGACCAGCAGGGACTCATTTCCATATTAGACCACACCCCCTGACACTACCATTGTTTCACACAGGGCTATTTTGTAGAAAAAGACCAGCGGGGACTCATCTGCATATTAGGCCACACCCCTGACGTTACCATTGTTTCACACAGGGCTTTTTTGTAGAAAAAGACCATCAGGAACTCATTCGCATATCAGGTCACAGCCTGTTTCTGCTTGTTCAAATGAGCCGCCCATCTCATCCACTCCCATCTACTCCAGCTGAAGCCAGCAAGGGTCAAGGGACCTGGTCTCAGCCCAAGGATGTGATCACCCTGGTACCACACGTTCAGTTCTATTAGCTGGATGGAATAAAGGCCCTTGCTGGGAATGTAGGGTGCAAACAAAATACCAGATTGTCTGGCCTCCATCAGCATTCCAAGGGGGATGCATTGAATGGAGCTGGCAAGCCTAACAGGGAGACAAAGAGACAGAATTACATTCAGAGCAAATGCTCTTTCTCCCCATCATAATCCTGGGCAATTTGATTGTGTGTCTAAATATAACCGGGAGATCCTTTCCCATGAGCATAGCAACTGTTTGTTACGAGATGATGCAACTTCTTCAACCCATCATTTAGCGGCAAAAGCTGGACTTTGGATGAGGCTAACGTGCAACCAGCAACTATTGTTAAGCCCTTGAAATACGTGGCAAGGTTGAAATGTCCCATGACAAAAGGAAGAAGAAAGAAATGCAGCACAGCCTGCCATGTCAGAATGACCAGGTCTACGTCAAGGCAGCCACAAAAGCAGAGCTAGAAAGCGTCTCAGTGTAGGAGGAGGTAATTCTCTTCTCATCCTGGTACCCTCTGGAAGTTAATTTCCTTCAGATGCTGCCATCTGCTTAAGAGACATCACAGAAGGGGAGCCAGAGACTGAGCTGGAAGTTTCCTTCTCAGGAGACTGATTTAGCACAGCTTATTCCTGGAAAGGGCAAGTACATTCAGATGGCATTTTAATTTGTACATTCAGATTAAAAGCACTGAGCAGCCTACTGTCTTCTTCCTGTAAGATTCCCCATAGGTAAGACAGATGGGAAGGAAAACAGAGAGAGAGAGAGAGAAGGATGATGGAGGGGAAGAGGAAAAGACCCAATCTGAATTTGTGATGCTCAAAAAAATCCTCATCTGTCAAATTTCGCCTGAGACTTGGAGATTCTATATCACTGAAAAGCAAGTTATGGCTGCTTTTCTATGTTTGCATTTGTGGCTGCCACTGCCACACCCTCTGCTTCCCAGCAGGCCAAAGGAACAGATGAGCCAATGGGGCGCGCAGCGGTCAGGCTGGGGTCTAAGAGCCCTGAAGCCCCACTCTGACCTTGGGCCAGGCACCGGCCACACTCCTTCACCTCACCCACCCACCTCACAGGAATAAAATGGAGGAGAGGAAAATCGTGTCAATTGCACTGGGTCCCCACAGGGGGATCAGGTTGGGTAGAAACGAAGCAAGCAAACAAATAAACCTGATAACTAGTTTCACCCAGCGTCAGTAAAGTCAGTAGACAAGTTGCAGAAAGAAGGCTTCATGACAGGGTTGCCAGTTCCGCCTCAGGAAATTCCTGGAAATTTGAAAGCAGTGCTTGGGGAGGGGAGGGGGTATCACTTCAGGACTTCTCTGTAGTGTACCACAGAGCTCACTTTCCAAAGCTACCATTTCCTTCAATGGTACTGATCTCTGTGGTCTGGAAAGAAGCTGTAATTCTAGGAGAACTCTAGGCCCCTCTTGGAGGCTGGTAACTCTCTGAAGATCATGGCCAGAAACATCTCCCCCCACCCCACACCCCTCCCTTAAAAACAAGCAAAGCAGCCTTATGAAGAGTTCTTGAGAACTCTGAGGCTTGCTCATAATTTTGTGCCCTTTCGGTGGGCCATTCTAAAAGGAATTGCACAGCTTCTGAGTTTTAGATTTTTTTCATTCAAACAATGTGGCTACCTGGAATCACTTACCAAAGTAGAACTGGTTATACTGAAAACCTGCATTCTTCCAGCATTGCAGTTTCAAAACGCATGTGTGTGCGCATACACACACAGATTCACAAAAGAAGAGGTCCCTAGAGATCCTTGCCAGAAGAGTTAATTTTAATTTTGTGTTTGTTTTTATCTTGTAGACGAATACAACTGAACTCTTTCACAACATACAAATGAAAACAAAACCCTTTAAAAGAATTCCCTTGGTCTGCCAACAGCCTTTGTGTACGTGTGTGTGTATATATAAGCGTAAAGGCAAAGGTTTTGCACTTTCATGGAAAAATCAAAACAGAATAAGACAAACAATAAATGACTTCAAAATGTTCCGCTTGCATGCAGGTGTTAAATGTGTGTCAGCACACACTCTCTGAAAAGGCCAGTAAGAATGTGCAAATGCAAATGCAAAAAAAAGTTTTAAAAGGCAAGTGAAGTAGTGAAACGCTTCCATTTTCAGAAGGGTAATTATTTAAATATTTCTAAATCTCAAAAGAATACACACTTCTTGCCCTCCCACATTGCAATACAACTCAAAAGCCTCCCTTTTTGCCAAAAAGCCAACTAGAGCAGAATGTAACTATAAATGGAACCACTAAGAGAGTCTACCCATCCTTAAAAGAAATGCATCTTGGCTAGATCTTCTCAACGTGGGAATTATTTCTGGGAGATGTTCCAGAAGTCTGAACTGAGCCACGGTATACCAAGAACAGGGTGGAGTGTTTGATCAACTCTGAGTGCATACAATGACGGGTTGAGGCCAGATCTCCATATCTGAGACCCAAGTGAAGATCTAGTTCCAGAACCGGTGCAACAAATAGAAGCGATAGCTGGCCGTGGACATGGAGGCTGTCAACCTGGCACACCCAGCCCAGCAGACAATCTGCACGCCCATTTTATAGGGATGCCAGCCTTCAGGTGGGAACTGGGGATCCCCTGGAATTACAGTTCATCTCCAGATGACAGAGATCAGAAAATGACAGAAAATGCTTTGAAGAAGATGAAGAAGATATGGATTTATATCCCGCCCTCCACTCCGAAGAGTCTCAGAGCGGCTCACAATCTCCTTTCCCTTCCTCCCCCACAACAGACACCCTGTGAGGTAGATGAAGATGATATTGGATTTCTATCCCGCCCTCCACTCCGAAGAGTCTCAGAGCGGCTCACAATCTCCTTTCCCTTTCTCCCCCACAACAGACACCCTATGAGGTGGGTGGGGCTGGAGAGGGCTCTCACAGCAGCTGCCCTTTCAAGGACAACCTCTGCCAGGGCTATGGCTGACCCAAGGCCATCCCAGCAGGTGCAAGTGGAGGAGTGGGGAATCAAACCCGGTTCTCCCAGATAAGAGTCTGCACACTTAACCACTACAACAAACTTGGAGGTGGACTCCTGCGGCATTGCACCCATCTGAGGTCCCTGTCCTCCTAAGGCTCCATTCCCAAATCTCCGTGAGCTTCCCAACCTGGATCTACCACCCCATCGCCTGCTAGTGGTCAGGAGGGACCTGGGAAACCCTAACACAAACTCACCAGCAGGTGGCCTCCTCAGCCGCTTCCGTTTGCAGCCGCCGCAGCCACCACTTCCCCTTGTCATTCCAGAACTCCAGGCCTCATCTTGAGTTGGTAACCCTACCTACTCCTGTGGAAGCCTAGTTTTGTGGGGAAAGCAACAGATTCTGAAGAAAGTTGTTCTGGCCCAGGAAGGGGTGAAGGGGTGATTCCGCACTCTTTCTCCCTCTTCTCCCCCCCCCTTGCAAAAAATCTATTTCAGGGGTGTCAAACATGCAGTTCGGGGGCCAAATCAAGACCTCGGAGGGCTCTTATCAGGCCCCTGAGCATCTGGCTGTCATCTGCTTCCTTCTCCCTCTCCCTTGCTTCCTTCTGCATCACAGCTTGCTTTGCAAGGCTTGCTCAATTGCACAGGAACTTCAGAGCAAAGCCTCTATTTTCTCCATTGGCTGAGGCTTCTCCCTTGGGGATGGAGAGCTTGCTTTGCCAGGCTCTCTCAGTTGCATAGCAGAGCTACTGAGCCAAGTCTCTCTTTCCTTCTATTGACTGAGGCTCCTCCCCCTCCTGGTCCCGTGGGGAAGGAAGGAAAGAGCCAGAGTTTCATTTGCCCATTTCCCTGTATTCCATGGGAGAAATACAAAGAAAGCACCTTTAAGACCAATGAGTGCTAACATTTTAACCATGTTTTACTTTTTAATATATATATATATATATATATATATATATATATATATATATATATATATATATATATATATATATATATATATATATATATATATATATATATATATTTGTGTTTGTCTATGTTCTTTATAAAATTGATATCTTTGCTACCTAATCTTAAATAGGTACACACATGGCCTGGCCTGACACAGCTCGGCCCAACCAGACATGGCCTGGCCCAACAAGGTCTCTTTCATGTCAGATCTGGCCCTCATTACAAATGTGTTTGGCACCCCTGATCTATTTAGTCTTTCCTCGATGCCAAGGCTCTTAATTGCTTGGGGTGCATCTGGCAACAACCCTAGAGTGGTACTTTATGTTTATAAAACACTGTGCTATGCTCTTGTTCTGCAACGTCGCCTCAGACAGGCCTGTTTCTTTATCTCCATGCCAACCATTCTGCAGGGAGACCAATTTTAACATGATGTCCTCAAGGTAGAAGCAGGGCTGGTCCCCCAGGCAAGACTAACTTCTTGTGCCCTGCCCCCACACTGATAACATCACTGAGTCACATGGGGGGGTGCCCAATTCTGCACCCCCAGAAAGCCGGCACTCTAGGCAATCACCTAGTTTGCCTACTGGCAGGGCCAGCCCCTCATAGAAGAGCTCATCTGTGGGACATTGTGCTACCACAGCCTCTCACATTTAATCAGTGCTGCAATCTAAGAAGTGGCCTGTGTTGATTTTCTATACTAGAGCCATTGCAGATACTGTGCATTTATTTCATGATTATTACTGAAAATAATCTTGTTGTATAGAAGAGGGGTGTTAAAGAATGATCCGCTCTGGCTGTCAAAGATGCGAGGTATGCCGTGGGAACTGAGAATACCACTCGATATCCTACATGAAGCTCCTTTATGCTAAATAGGATTTAGGTAGCTCAGTATTGGCTTATTCTAACTGGTAACTCATTATTTTGAGTCTTTTACCCTGCCTGAATATTTATCTTGCCTGTGTGATCCTCAGCTTTGCAGGGCGTTTATGCTGGCCTGTTTTAAAGTTCTCCCATCTACGGTGCTATATGGGAGATTTAAGAAAATTCCATATTCAGAGAGGTTGTGTCCATACGGGATGAGGGAAACTGAAGATAATGATCCCTTGCACTGTAAATGTTATGACACTCGCTTTTTTTAAAAAAAGCCTTTTCTGAAACCTTTAGAGGGTCGATCTGAAGATCGTAAGAACTTCTCAAATAAGTGCAAAATCATTGAATCTGTAGCAAAATTACTATGCTTCTAGGAGGAGATGTTCCTTTTGTCCATAGATCCTATTGCAATCCATCTGGATTCATGCTGTTATGCCATTGCCAATAAAGGTTGTGTGATGTGATGTGAGTCTTCAGACAGAAAAGGATTTTTCCCAATCCCTGCTATCTCAGCTTTTTAACTAGAGAGGCCAATGACTGAACCAGGGACCTTCTGTGCCTAAAACAGAGGCCCTTCCATTGAGCTGCCTTGCCCTGGAGGTCCCAGACTTGTCAGCTCTCAGAAGCTAAACAGGGTTTGTTCCTGGTTACTACTTGAATAGAAGACCACCAAGGAAGTCCAGGGTTGCCATGCAAAGGCAGGCAATGGCAAAACCACCTCTGTTCATCTCTTGAATTGAAAACCCCACAGGGGTCACCATGTATCAGCTGTGATTTGAAACCACCTCCCACCATGCCCACCCCTGAGACAGGAGAACACGTCCCATTGGCCCTCCTTAAATCTAATTCTGAACAACAATGAAATCCGTAGCCGCAACCCACTTGCAACTCTCCAACTATTACATCAAAGCAGGGCATGAAAAATTTGGACCTGCCATTAGCAGAAGCAATCAATACCAACTCAGTATTTTAGTCTGGCCTCTCCCCTCAAGGATGGGTGTTGCTTTACGTCTCTCATATTGCTATCCATATATTTTGGATTTAACGACTCAACAAGGGGGAAACCCGCCCCCCCTATGATTACACTAGTGATAACACATCGACTCCCACTTGAGGGACCAGTCTTTATTCTTCCATAAGTCACTTCTCACTTACAGCTCTATTGATCACAGGTGAGGATGAATGGGATCTGCTCATGATCCTCTGGGACGAATCCTACATAACATATATGCTTTTATTTCCAACACACAACTATTTCTAAAACTCAACAAAACAGGTCACCAGGGCAGCACTCCATTGATTTCATGTCCACTTATTCTTCCCTTGCAGTGCTGAATGCTTTATCTATAATTCAAGAGGCTGCAGACCTGCTACACCCCCAAGGGAAGCACTAGCCTATCTCACATGCCGTGGAAGGGAAAGTGCTTCAATTGTTCCTGGGAAGCGGGGTCAACAAGTTTGTACTTCTACAGGCCTGCATAAATAGCACCAGGATGATGTGCAAACACAAGAGACTGGGGAGCTTTGAGATTTCAACTGTCAACCCTGGCATTCAGTAGACCCTTCAAGTAAACCAATATCTATGGGTCAGGGACGGTGGCTCAGGGGTAGAGCATCTGCTTGGTAAGCAGAAGGTCCCAGGTTCAATCCCCAGCATCTCCAACTAAAAAGGGTCCAGGTAATATGTGTGGAAAAACCTCAGCTTGAGACTCTGGAGAGCCACTGCCAGTCTGAGTAGACAACACTGACTCTGATGGACCAAGGGTCTGATTCAGTATAAGGCAGCTTCATATGTTCAAGGGTCTGATTCAGTATAAGGCAGCTTCATATGTTCAAGGGTCACTCCCATGAAGCTACCTTACCCTGAGCCAGACTGCTGGTCTACCAAGATCAATGTTGTCTGCTCTGACTAGCAGCAGCTCTCCAGAGTCTCAGGTAAAAGTCTTTCAAACCACTCTTAACCGGAGAGGCCAGGGACTGAACCTGGAATCTTCAGCATGCAAAGCAGATGCTCTATCACTCACCCATCCCCACAGGTCCCAGTTAGTTGAAGATACCTCTCAACAGCCAGTGCAGTGCAGTTGTTAGTCTGCTGAGCTTGGACTAGGAAGATCCAGATTCAGTGGTGCTATTAGACTGTGGACTTAATGGCCCCCTCTGGATAGTAATGTATGCTTTAATTGTGAAGTTACATCTCAGTCTTTGAGATGGTGCCTGGACTTATCTCCTGAAGTCTGACCCTGATGACATCACTGCATGTGTAAAGTGACATCAAGTCCTAGCCAACTTATGGTGACTCCTCCTGGAGCTTTCAAGGCAAGAGACAAACAGAGGTGGTTTGCCATTTCCTGCTTCTGTGTAGCAACCCTGGACTTTCTTAGAGGTCTCCCAATCAAGTACTAGCCAAGACTGACCCTGGTTAGCTTCTGAGATCTGATGAGATCAGTCTAGCCTGCCCCACCCAGGCCAATGAGAAGACACACTACTCAAGTTCAGATCCCTGCTCAGGTGTGAAACTCACCAAAAGACCTTAGCTCCCTCACTCTGCCAGTTTCATAGGGCTGCTGAACACAGTGAGGGAGAAAGGAGAGTCATACACTTTGCCCCGAGCTCCTTAGAGGTAGGGTAAAATGGAACAACAGGTAGATGATATAGTTTATTTATACAGTAAGATATTGGTATCTTCCAGGGAGAAAATGGACAGACATGTTACATGTATTATCTGAAACTAATGCATAATGTTTTGGCAGCATTCTTGCTGTCCCACTGTCCTGCTTGTACCCAGGGACCCCAGTCTGGAAGAACTCGCGTCAGGGATGATAAATATTGTTGGCGTTGTTGATCCAACAACAACCAGAGGCAGACTGGGCTTATTTATAGGATTGAGTGCCTGCAGCTGTTTCAGAGGCCTGAAGTCTGGCTGCATGGCTGGACCTTGAGGTCTGAGGGCCCAGATACCTCAGGGTGCATCATGGTTTTTCTTCTCCATGAGGACATGGCGTCCTCATTCTCTCATGAGGAATTGTCAGCCCCAGTTCTAACACCAACCAAAATAAATGTATAATTTGTGGAACATCTCAGTCACACAGACACAGAGATGTGCAGCCCTGATCAGGACAATTTAATGAATGGTTATTTTACAACCAATTTTGTTTGACTAAATTCCGCATCCCAAGAATCTCCATGTTCATTTTAAAAAGACTAGCCCTTCTAACTGTTCAGATAATAGGTTCAAATTCCAAAGCATATTTGGACATTATATAGCAGGACCACCAACCAAATGTACAAATATTAATATCTTTGGCCAACCATGATGTAGCCCAGGAAGAAGATATCTGTAGATATCATTACTTTGTGCACTTCTTTTTAAAATGTTTAAGAATCTGGAAATCCATCAGCATCAACAACAAAAAGAAGCTAAATAAATACTATGATTCCCCCGGTGATCCATCACTATTATTTCTAGTAGATATTGTAGATCCTGTGGCATGAGCAGGTATCCTAAATCATCTTTAATATCAACAGGGGGTTAGTTTTCTTTGGGTCAAGGAAATATGGGAATGCAAAAAACACTTGGAAACTCTGCAAATACTCAAAACAGTCTTGCAGAATATCCATGGAGAACCAGTACCATAGAACAGAAGAGCTGGTAGTGATGCAGAAAGAAAAACAAAGAACAAGACCTGCCCATCTCTAGTAAACAGACCTCATTTTGGGTAGGAGCTCACAGGAGCAGAGCTCCAGAACCTCTAAAATTTATTGAGGTATTTCTTTCTTAAACCTTCCCCCCTCCCTGCAACTTGCTTCTAGGATCCATTGTTCAAACCTCCATGAGAATTTTGCTGAATGCTAAGGTTTGACAAACTTTCTAATATTTTTCCCCACAAAAAATGGGAAGACAACCAAAACATATAAAACAAACAGATTGAAATCTTCATCCTGTCACTGTGGCCACATAGGAGAAAGTAATTTAAAAAGTATCATAGGAGTAAGGTTTTGTTATGACAACTGAAATTCAAGAAGCATTTTAAGGTCAATGCAGAGCTGATATAATTGAATACACTTTCTGGTGATGCCAAGGGTGTGTGACATATGCAAATGAGTTATGCAAATGAGTTTCGGCACCTCTTTTTCTACAAAATGATTCCTGCTAGTAAATATTAAGAGCTGACCTCTTGCATGCCCCTCCCAGTAAGAGTAACTGGGAAAATCCTGACAATGGATTCTTCAGATCACTCTTCTCTCCTTTCTCTTCTTGGTCACTGCTACATTAAGGGTGATAACAGATGGGCATTTTAAGCCACCCCCAGGACGGGAGACAGGCAGATTTAAAAAAAAGTGTTTCCACATGTGCACATTTGCCTCCCATCCCCGTCCTGACTGCAGCCCTCCTGGGGCCAGATTGAAGCCGCCTCAGAAAGGCAGCACTTACAAAATAGTGCCTAAATTCCAAGGTGACTTTGAGGCACTTCCTGGCTGTTTGGAAGGCCTGTAAGTGTCTGGGGAGTAGCCTGGGGGCACACCAGAAGCTCCACCAGGGTGCACACAGCATGTCCCTGTTTCAGGCGCGAGCCACATGCTGTCTGGAGGCTTCCGGTCCGCTCCTTTTCCAGCCGGTTCTCTTTAGGGCAGCTTCATGCCGCCCCAAGATGGCCATCTGTAATCACCCTAAGAGGTGCATCCCTTGGCCACAGAATGCCTTCACAGATCTCTGTCACCACAGGACTGACTCTTTTGCATCACAGATTACAAATCAGGTAATGGCAGAATTAAGGATGGGAAGGTCTGGAAAAAAAAACTAGAGAAAACATCAAGGAGGAGACTTAGCTCTTTTCATCCATTTTCCAACCTCCCTCCCCCCTAGTTTTTGAAAAATGGAAAAATTGAGGAAATTCAGAGAACATTTAGAAATGAGCAGGGAGGATTTTTACAATTCTGTTGTTTTAAAAGTTCTCCCCCTCCCCCGCTCCATCCATATTTCGAGGTAGGGAAGTATGCAATGCCAGGATATGGACAATTTTTGCTTCCCATAATGGAGAACAGATTTCAACACAGAACCACTAATTCCTGCAGCAGCCTTGTGCCTATCTTTACGGGACGTGGTTCTACCCTTCACTGGCCATTTCTTTGAACATTCCATGCCACCTACTTCCAGACTCAAACTTACAGTTCTGCAAGTCTCAAGGTCTTGAAGAGGAGCCATGGCAGCGTCGTCAGCCGGTTCCCAGAGAGGTTTCTGAAAATGAAGAAGAAAATGCATTTGCAGTGAATCATTCTGCTAGCACTACAGGTTTCTCACTTTAGCTCAGTCCTTTATTTCACCACACAAGACAGTATAGTTCTCTTTAGAGTCCATCTAAACTAGGAACATTTCTAAAAATTTCGTATGTTAACTTTATTGAAGCATTGAAACCCTATCAAATGCAGATTGAAGGTATGCATTGATAAAATACAGAAAAGTGTTAGTCCTGATGTAAGAACATATATAGCTGCATCCAGATTGTTTTTGTGCAGTGTTTCACAGAGGTACATGTGCTACCTGCACATGGGCAGAAAAAGCTCAGCATGAACTTATTTGCATTTTAGGCCACACCCCCTGATGCCAAGCCAGCCAGAACTGTGTTCCTGTGCGCTTCTGCTCAAAAATATCCCTTGGCAAAACACTGAGCATTTAAAAACAATCTCGATACCATTCTGTATGGAATTAGTTGCTTTTTCCTCACAATATTTTATCAATTCATGATGATTTACTGGTATCACTGTGGAGAAGAAACGTCAAGGAAGAACTTGAGAAACTGAAAGAGGCGGCAAACTCTGCCTGACCAATGCAGGCAGTGCACAGTCACAAAACAAGTCTGCAATCCAGAATTCCAGAAACTCAGAAGACGAGGATTTTAAAAGCCTTCGAATTACTGTATTTTTCGATCCATAAGGTGCTCTGGACCATAGGACGCACCTTCCTCCTGGGGGGCGATCCGCTGCCTCCGCCTCTGATCCCGGCGCTTCCCCCGCGCCTGCCTGCCTGGCTCCAGCTCTGCTTCCAGCAAGCGCTGGGATCGCTCCACACTGCCCCCACCGCAAACCCAGTGCTTCGCGAGTGCCAACTGCGGAGGGGGCAGCGTGCTTCCTCCGTGCCTGTCTGCCTGACTCCAGCTCTGACGCTTACAGCAAGCGTCAGGATCGCTCCCTCCGCCCTCCGATCCCAGCGCTTGCTTTAAGCATCAGAGCTGGAGCCAGGCAGACAGGCACGGAGGAAGCACGCTGCCCCCTCTGCAGCCGGCGTTCGCGAAGCGCTGGGTTTGCGGTGGGGGCAGCATGGAGCGATCCCAGTGCTTGCTGGAAGCAGAGCTGGAGCCAGGCAGGCAGGCACGGGGGAAGCGCCAGGATCGGAGGCGGAGGCAGCGGATCGCACCCCCCCCCCGGAGGAAGGTATGTCCTATCGTCCCTTTGCTCCATAAGACGCACACACTTTCCCCACACACACTTTTTTGGAGGGAAAAAGTGCGTCTAGTGGTCCGAAAAATACGGTAAGTAGTAAATGCCCTATTCACCAAGGATCCATTTATACATCAGTCCTCAGCCAAAGAAGAATGTAAGCAAATAGATTTATTTATTTATTTACTTCAGTTATACCCTGCCTTCCCTCCCCAATAGGGACCCCAAGGTGGCTTACATCATTGTTTTTGTTTCCATTTTGGCGTCATAACAACCCTGCGAGGTAGCTTAGACAAACTGTAGGACTGATCCAAGGTCACGCAGCAGCCCTTCATGACAGAGCAGGAATTTGAACCCAGGCCTCTCAGACCCTGGTCCGACACTGCTATGTGCTGGGCGTGTGCCTACTATCATCAGAGCCCTGCAACCTATCACAGCAACCAAGCATTCCATAGACTTGGCCAAGAAGAGCTCGATTCGGCAATCTATATTCAAATCAGACAGATTTTCACTCTTTTAATTTTTTTCTTTGATTTATCCCACACTTAACATTTCATGTAACTTAAATTGATATGAACGAGACAAAGCCATCAAAGTCAGCGCTGGCTTGTGACCCATTTAATACAGTGATTTAAGGAGTGGGGGAAATAGAGCCCAGAAACAAAGGAGGACGCCCAGAAATCAACTTAAAGTGATCACTGTGTCTGGCTCTACCACAGTGTGTAGGGCTGCCAAACCCCTGGTCACGGAGGGGAATCCCCCATCCCAAGTCCCCAGTCCCCCTACTTTCCCCCTGGAGCAAAGGGGGGGGGGAGTAAAAATTAAAATAAAAGTTTAAGATAAAAATTCACCATCTTCACCCACACAATGGCATCACTTCTGAATACACAGGCACAACTGTGGTAGTTCCAGGAGTTACTGGAAGCTCTGTGATAAAACCATAGGATTCTGACCGATTTCAAAAGGTGGGTATCCCCCAAAAGTGATGTCATTGTAGTGGTGACACCCATACCACAGAATCATAGAGTTGGAAGGGACCTCCAGGGTCATCTAGTTCAACCATGTCTCTGCCCCTCAATCATGGGCCAGTGGCTTCAGGCAGCAGATTCTAGGGTGACAACAGTCACAGAAATCCCACCACTGTCATCTCATCTCACTGCTGATGTGGAGGCCAAAGGAGCTATTTCCCCTTTAAAGAGAGTGCAGTGACCTGGGCATGCCCAGTAGAGCATCACAGCCACTTGTGAGAACCTGCCAGGCCTTTCCTTTTTTACAGAAATCCCCCCCCCCAAAAAAAACTTAAATTGTTTCCCAACAACAACAATGGACCATCCAACACAGCACAGACCAAGGCCTGCAACAGACTTAGATGCCAAGTTTGTTCTTGCATACGCTCAGGAGATACTGTTATGGGGTGGGGAGAAGAAAGGAAAACTTTATTTTTTAAAAGAAAAAGCACATCGAACCTATGATTCAAATCATTCCATTGTCCCCAAAGTTTCCCACCAAATATATGACTCAGCTTCAAGTCTCCAGTTTTGTAATCCTGAATTATAATTCAAGCAAAAACATTCCTTTCTGTTGCCCTTCCCCGATGCCATTTAGTCAGTTCTACAGTTTTCTCCTGATAAGTTTCCCAATTCTCAAGTATTCCGTTATCCTCTGTCATAATCTTTTGTTTCATGAAAAGAACCCATTTTATGCCTTGGGCCAAAAACAGCATAACTAGCCTGGCTTTAGAGCCAGTCATGGAAGTCTGATCCTGAATAACAACTGAACCACAACAGATACTCCCTACACACTTTGAATCCCTCCTTCTTTCATCTGATTTCTTCACTGACCGGGACAGGTGAATCTTTCCTCCCCGTCTTGAACTATCTCCCTTTATTTTTTAATCTACACAGCGCTACTGAGAACGGGCATTTTGTTCCTCTCTGCTATTTTGGCCTCACATCTGGAAGACTGGACACCTCCATCCCAACAAATTTCACTTCTCCTCTGTCCAAATTCCCAGTTTCCCTCCACATTTGCTCTCTTTTTTTAGTTTAGAGAGCCAGTTTGATGTAGTGGTTCAGTGTGTGGACTCTTATCTGGGAGAACCGGGTTTGGTTCCCCACTCCTCCACTTGCACCTGCTGGAATGGCCTTGGGTCAGCCATAGCTCTCGCAAAGGTTGTCCTTGAAAGGGCAGCTGCTGTGAGAGCCCTCTCCAGCCCCATCCACCTCGCAGAGTGTCTGTTGTGGGGGAGGAAGATAAAAGAGATTGTGAGCCACTCTGAGACTCTGAAATTCGGAGTGGAGGGCAGGATATAAATCCGATATCTTCTTCTTCTTCTTAGTTAAGAGTAACTCTCACTCCAAGCTGGAGCAGATCTGCTGGATGCTTGGTTGTTGTTATTATATTGTTAGTTATGATCAGGGTTTTCTTTGTAGAAAAAGCCCAGAAGGAACTCATTTGCATATTAGGCCACACTTCCTGGCATCAAGCCAGCCAGAACTGCGTTCCTGTACGTTCCTGCTAAAAAAAAATAAAGCCCTGGTTATGATAAGGTATTTGTCTGCTTTGATTTAGTACCGCTAGTATTTGCTTTGGCTAAAGTCTCCTCACCCTAATTGTACCAATTCCTCTAGAACAGGGGTAGGGAACGTTGGCTCTCCAGATGTTTTTTGCCTACAACTCCCATCTGCCCCAGGCATTGGCCATGCTGGCTGGGACTGATGGGAGTTGTAGGCAAAAAACACCTAGAAAGCCAACGTTCCCTACCCCTGTTCTAGAAGGTCCATATTCCTTTTAACATCTTTACACTCAGCCATCCTTTTTCCAGCTGAAAACTTGCTACTCTCGGCCACCTCCATAGGTAAAATATTCTGGTTTTCTGCTCCTTGCACATATATGAAAACTAATTCCTCACTGCAATCTGAATACATGTTCACATGTTTGTGAGGGTGTGGTAAGACATATACTTTCCCCTTTTACAAAGCTAAAATTAATTGTGGACCTAACTGGCATCTTTACAAGGAGTTAGAGTGTGGTATATTAAAAATGGTGTAATGGGACCTAATAAATGAGCCAGTGTGGTTGTAGTGGATGGAGAGACCCAGATTTGAATTCTCACTCTGCCACAGAAGCTTGCTGGGTGACCTTGGGCTAGTCACACACTCTCAGCCAAAGCTACCTCACAGGGCTGCTGTGAGAACAAAATGGAGGAGATGAGAACAAAATAAACTGCCTTGGGTCCCCATTAGGGAGAAAGGTGGGGAGTTAAAATCAGCAACACCATCCTGGGTTCATCTGCATGCATACCACACACACACACAGAGTTGTGAACCTACAATGCCTTTCTACTGTTTACAAACTCGTCAGCCTCCATGTGACAGAATCAATGAGCCCAGATTGGACATAAGAAACTGCAACTTCTACAACATCTGCACTTTTGTGAGAGCCATGCATGGCAGAAACAATTCTCACTCAGTACCCATTATTTATCTTCCAGGGGTGGTATTTTGACTCTATTTGCCCAGCTCCAACACAACATGCAAATGAAGGAAATCACAGAGCAATATACACATTGTGTAAGCTAACAGTACTCCACATTTGCAATGACCATCAACCCAAAAGAGCCACATTTACTTCCCAACCCTGGCATGAGGCCTGTACAGCTTACCTGTACCTCTGACAGTGGAAGTTTCAAGGTGGGAACCACCTGCCAGCCACAAGCCTCACCAGGTAAGGGCCTTGCCCACTTCCCTGAAACATGGGATAGCTGCCAACTCGGGTAACAGTACTCAGAAGAGCCACAGGGGCCATGTCAAAGAGTGACATAGGGCCCCCAAGCCACAGAGTGAGTATCACAGGTGTAAGCCAACCAAACTCCACATTTCAGGGTTGCGTGGAGGAAAGGCTCACTGGTGACATGCTGGCATTGCCGGCAGTGCACTGACTACTCTCCCTGAGCACCCAGAAGTAATGCCAGGGTATCTTTGAGGACACTTTGGCATTTGGGCAAAACTTTATTGTTAAACCATAGAGGTTTGCCAAATGCCAGACCATCCCAACATCTCCAAATGATGCGCAGACACCAGTTTGGTGTAGTGGTTAAGTGTGCGGAGTCTTATCTGGGATAACCGGCAGCAGAGGTTTTGAGCATGAGTTGACCCATGTCTGAAAGTTACTGTGGCTCCAGAAAATGGTAAGAAAACCCTACTAACATTAAAAATTACAGACCTATCTCACTACTAAATAGTGACTACAAAATTTTTGCAACAATCCTGGCAAACAGACTCAAGAAAATAATTACATCTGTGGTGCATGAAGACCAAACTGGATTTGTATCAGGGAGGCTAATGAGACAAAATGTGAGATGGTTATCAAACTTGATGGAGTTCTACAAAGAACACCCAGAGAAACAGTTCGCTGGGATAATGATTGATGCCAAAAAAGCATTTGACAGAGTCAACTGGAATTTCATTTTAAAATCATTAGTAGCAATGGGATGTGGGGAGAAATTTAGTCAATTAGTAAAAGCCATTTACACAAAACAGAACGCAAGAGTAAGTTTTAACGGAATCAGAACAGACTCAATTGAAATAGAACAAGGTACCAGGCAAGGATGCCCTTTATCTCCTCTCCTCTTTATCGTAACCTTAGAATTCTTAACAAAAAAATAAGAGATGACAACAGGATCAAAGGTACTAAAATCAAGAACGAAGAATTTCAGATACAAGCTTTTGCGGATGATTTAATATGCATTCTGGAAGAGCCAATGTCATCAATAGACCAACTAAAGGAAAGATTAAATCAATATAGTGAAGTATCGGGCTTTAAAGTTAATATGCAAAAAACGCAATTCCTTACAAAAAATTTGAATAAAGAACAAATTATACAACTAGAAATAAAATCTGGCTTTAAATACGTTAAGAAAACAAGATATCTAGGAATCCAATTTACAAATGACCTAAAAGACCTTTACCGTGACAACTATGAAAAAATATTAAAAGAAATTCGATCCGACTTAGGTAAATGGACAGGCTTACAGATCTCGCTCCTAGGCAGGGTTGCAACAATTAAAATGAATGTGTTACCTAGAATTTTGTTTCTTTTTCAGATGGCCCCAATTATTCTGCCAAAGATATTTTTTTACCAGCTCAACAAAATGATTTCGGAATTTATTTGGCAGGGCAAGAAGCCCAGAATTAAGCTCAAAGTCCTACAAGATTGTAAATCTAGAGGAGGCTTCTCACTTCCAGACTGGAATTTATATTACAAAGCATGTTGTATTGTATGGCTCAAAGATTGGCTTACTTTAGAAAATAAAAGGCTGTTAGTCATTGAAGGGGCAGGATTAGAGAGGGGCTGGCATAACTATATCTGGTACCAAAACCCATTTAAAGGCAGTCTTTTTGTTAGGCATGAAATAAGAAAATCCTTATTAAGAGTGTGGCTTGAGATCAGGAGTAAGTATGTATATACTCCTTTATGGTTATCGCCTATAGAGGCATCTACGCATCCGAATTTGTTTAGGTAGGAAAGTTCTAACACGTATGGAAACCTACTGGATAATCAAAATAATTTGAGATTGGAGGAAATTGGTAAATTAGATTGGTGGTTGCAATGTCAAGTAAAGTCGAAATATCAAAGGGACAAAGAAAGGTTTCCCGAAAAAATCTAAATTAAATGAGTTGGACCAACTATTGCAAATGAACCAAAAACTTATTTCAAATGTGTATAAATGGCTGCTTCAAGATAAAATGCAGGGTGAAGTAGTAAAAGAGGCTTGGATAAATTGGCTAAGAGATTTTGGTTATAACATAGAATTAGAAGAATGGGATAGAATATGGAAACAAAATCTTAAATTGACAAGATCTGCGGTCTATAAAGAGAACTTGTATAAAATGGTATACCGTTGGTACCTCACCCCGGTATGACTAGCAAAGATCTACCCAGACTATGCCAACAAATGCTGGAAGTGTAAAAAAAAGTAAAGGATCCATGTACCACATATGGTGGCAATGTGACCATGACAAAAAATATTGGGCCCTGATTAGCACATGGATCAAAAAAATTCTCAAAATAAATATACCGCATACACCAGAATTATATCTTATTTATTTATTTATTTATTTATTTATTTATTTATTTATTTATTTATTTATTTATTTAATGACTTCTATCCCACCCTTCCCAACAAGTGGCTCAGGGCGGCTTATCTTTTAGGTATTTGCAGAAACAATCTTCCTAAGACTACCAACAAAGTACTGTTGCATATTGTTACCATAGCAAGAATTCTCTATGCTAAATATTGGAAGACACCCCAAATACCAAATAGGGAGGAATTTATTGCAAAACTATTGGAAGCCGCAGAGATGGATATGTTGACCACAAGATTACAGGAGGGTAACATGCAAAAATGTAATGAGATGTGGAATCCAGTTTATCTTTGGGTGAAAGGAAAAGGCTTAGAACTGGAATAATAGAGATTGTAAATTATTAGACCTCGAACGCTCCTTGTATGATTGAGGAGTTTGTAGTGTGATTGTTATTAGGTGGGATGGTGGTGGGTGTTTTGCTTGTTTATGTTATTTTGTTATTATTGTTATTTTGTCTACTGTTAGGTTGCTAGTTATTATTTTGTATTGTATTTTGTTATTATTGTTATTTCGTATTCTCTTGTCATGTATTATCTACAATAAACTTGTTTTGAAAGGAAAAAAATGGTAAGAAAAGAGGCTGATGAAGTGTGAGACAAGCGAAACCGTGAGGACACCTTTCTATATGGTTCCTCCTTTTCTCTCCAATACAACGTCACAAGTGGAACTTTTAAGGACTCCACCCTACAGCACTGACTTATGGACTTTGTTTAGGCTATGTTCTATGTGAAAATGTCAAAGTGCATGAATTGGGGGAGTGCAAATACCTTATTGTTCCTTTGTCTTATTTTGTCTAATATTTGCATTAAATCAAATGCATGTACACACATTGGGAATGTGAATATCTTTATTGTTGACTGGTGGGTTTTGTAAATATTCCATAGCTGTCACGGGAGCTATCCTTGAAAAGGCAGCAGCTGTAAGAGTTCTCTCAGCCTCACCTGCCTCATAGGGTGTCTGTTGTGGGGGGCGGGGGAGGTAAAGGAGATTGTGACCACTCTGAGATTCAGAGTATAGGGCAAGATATAAATCCAATATCATCATCATCATCATCACTTCCAGGACCACAAGGAGTGACATCAAGTTTCCAGCTTCCTGTCCTTTCCCCCCACCACCACTGCCCAGCTGAGCGGCCTGGTAAGCCTCATGCCAATTAACATGGGACACAACTCTGTCAAATGGCAGTCAGCCATGATGACCCTTTGTCAAAATTTGTCACGTTCTCAGGGTGCAGGCAGGCAGGAGTCCAAAGCCAGTCCAAGGTCAAAGTTCAGGAAGTCAGGCAGGAGCCAAGGCACCAATGCAGAATCACAAACCGGAACCAGAAGTCAGTGTCCAAAAGCCAAAAGGTCAGGGTGCCAAGGAAATCAAGCAGATCAAGAAGGAGCGTGGGTGCAAGCCAGAGAATAGACTTGTTGCTTCCACAAGGTTACCAGGTCCTGGGTGGAAGCTATATGGGAGTCTCAATCAGCCTGCTCCCTGGATGGCAGCGACTCTGCCAGAACTCAGGGCTGAGAGATCTGAAGCATCGGCATGCCTCATGTCTTCACTCTGAAAGTTCTTTCCGGAGCCTGCTTTGAACTCTTGAGATGGAGGAGAGCTTGGAGGAGATTGATCGTCAACAGCTGACACTGGTGCCTGGAGAGTGATTGATGGACCAGCTGCTGTTTGTTCAGCTGAGGAACTGGCTGGCAACTCTTCCAGGTCTGTTAACCCTTCCAGTTCCTCCCCGTCAGGGCTCATGACAAAATCACGGCTAGCAGCTGTATTTTAGCAACTTTGCCAGAAACTGGATAAACTCCTGATTTGGCAAGCAGAAATAAACCAGAGGGGTTATTCACACAATGGAACACTATATTATTATGGTTATTATCTTCAATGATCATGATGAGGAGGGGGATAATTTTTAACTAAACAAACATCAGGTGCAGTGGGACCACAGCACCACGGTTACAGGTTGTGGACAGGGGGTGGGGGGCTCATTTGGACCACCTGCCCTAAAGAAAAGAACGCTTCAGGCAAAAAGGAATTTTTATGGGATCTAAATTTGCCTCCTGCACCTTTTGCAGAACCTCCATGTATGGAAGCAGCACACCTCTGAATACCCACTAGAAACAAGTGCAATGGTTCCTAAGGTAAGCCCACTTGGTTATGCAAGGAGGATTAGTGCAGGCTAGAGAAGTTAGTGAATGGAAACAGATTTCATAGGGGCCGTTTGAGTCAGAATATTCTCTCTCTCATTCACACAGACACACAAACATAAGCCACACTATTTCCCCTTCTCCGCTCTCATACCTTGCCCCATTTCCTCCACATCCCCCAGTCCATTCGGACCTCTGGCACCCACACAGATACAGCTCATCCTTCCAACTGTTCCCCCAGGCTTCTTTCTCACACCTGGTGCCATCATTTCCGGAGCTCATCTGCACGGCACAGAGGCCCTCATGCTGTGACTGTTGTTCACCTCAAACGGCCAGGCAAGAGGTGCCGTGAGCAGGCAGCTCCGTTGTCTATTAAGAGTGCAGCTGGCAACAGCAGAAGTGGAGAGCCAGCAGAAGGAGAGCTGCTGAGGCAGCCGTGGGATGCTGGGAATGGTGTTCAGCAGGGAACAAGTGCCTTGGTTTCATTTTCAGCAGGAAGCTGTCAGCAGTAGGGGCCACACCAGCTGGTTCAAGGCTGCACGTAGGGATGCCAGCCTCCAGGTGGGATCTGGGGACTATTGTTGGGGTTTATAGATACTTTAGCAGAGTTGCGTGGAGAGAACCACAATAAACAACCCAGGCACACGTTTTAGCTTAAGAATAAAGTAGTTTACTTTTACTATGAGGAAAGGGTAACTGGGATTACTAGAAAACAAATAAGAACTCAATATCCTTACTAGCTTCTAAGCTACATCTCGACTCTATGGAGTCCAAACTCTAACTGCATGGAGATCTGAGGGCTTACACAAAGGGCAATAAAACTGACCAAATGGTTTCCCCCAGGCCACCTCCCAAATATATGGATTACCCAATTAGGGCTCTTCTTCAATGGTCACTTTACATTTTGACACCTAGCCTGAGTGGGAAGTACGTGCAAACATTCTCATTGGCTATACCTCTCACTGGCTAAACATCAGCATGCATATACATTCATTTAATTAACTCATGACAACAGGAAGTGAAATTGCATCAGAAAACCCAACAATTATAACTCATTTCCAGACTACAGCAATTAGTTTCCCTAGAGAAAGTGGCTGCTTTGGAGGCTGCACTGTGGCCACAGAGTGTTGGACTGTGTGACACAGACAGTGATTACAGACCGGCACTCTGGGCCGACTCAGAGACGGCTCTGAAATCGACTAAAAAAATCCTTACACACACAAACATCTGCCGCCCGTCCTCGTCCCGTCCTCCGACCTCCACAGCGCAACTCGAAAAGCTACCACTGCCAAAGTGGCAGCAAATATCTCAGCCACACACCGGTCGCCTCCTTGGCGTCTGGAAACGGAAGGGCGCAAATGAGGCACTTTGGCAGTGTGAAACAACCAAGCCACCCCAAGTCGCATCCGGCTTTTTTGAAATAAAAGCTGTTCAGTGTGCATGAGTGCATGTGTGCATGAGCTCACACATGAGCACGACTACTGAAATGTCTGGGAGAAATGTGATGGGAATGGTGTGCAACAGCAGTCTGAACACGCCCATGCCGCCCCATGGATGGAGGAGCACGTGGAGGCTTCAGGATGGCTCTTTTTGAGCCATCCCAATTTGGGACACCTCCCATCCACCCCAAAATGCCTGTCTGTTATCACCCATAGTGTTGGCCACTGTGTGTTGGATTGGATGTGCCACTGGCCTAATCCAACATGGCTTCTCTTATGCTCTTCTGCGCATTGTAGGCCACTATGGTCCCTGACCTCCCCAGGCTCTATTCCCAAAGCTGCAGGAGTTTTCCAACCTAAAACTGGCAAGAAACCCTACTCCCCCATTCCTTCTGGTGGCCAGGGGGACCTGGCAATCTTAGTTGCAGGGCTCGTTTTGTAGCAGGAACTCTTTTGCATATTAAGGCACACACCCCTGATGTAGCCAACCCTTTTGGAGCTTACAGTAGGCCCTGTACTAAGAGCCCTGTAAGCTCTTGGAGGATTGGCTACATGAAGGGTGTGTGGCCTAATATGCAAAGGAGTTCCTGCTTAAAAAAAAAAGCCCAGTTTAGCTGCAGAGGTGCTGAGAGCACCTGAGGGCTTTGAGTCATGGTTACGTTTTGTTCTCTGCGTCAGAGTTGAGAAGAACAACTTATAGGCTGCTGCAGGTTAGACTCACCTTCTACAGTATTAATGGGAGGAGACTCTAAAAAGCAAGGCAGAGGTGAAGGCAGTGGAGATAGAAGGAACAACATTTCCTTGCTGTTTAAGTCAGGGCTCAGATATATGAGGCTGTCATGCATCTTGGTCCCTCCGTAGTACACAAATTGCAGACTGGTGCAGCCTCTTTCTTCTACTTTTGCATAACATTCCACTTTTCTTGTGAGAGACTGACTGACTCGAGGTCACCCAGAGAGCTTCCACAGCCAAGTGGGGATGTGAAACTGGGTCCTCCCACGTCCTAGTCCAACATTCTAACCATTCCAAATTCTAGCCATTGGTTTGGATGCTGTAGCTTGCCTTTACCCAACAATACTTTGTAGTTTTATGGCAATCAAAATGCAATTCAGAGCAAGCACAAACCCACAGAGCTTGTTGCATAAAATGTAATGGCAAACAGAAAAATATGACATTTCATCTGAAACGACACTTGCTCAACTAAACATAAGAACATAAGAGAAGCCATGTTGGATCAGCCAATGGCCCATCCAGTTCAACACTCTGTGTCACACAGTGGCCAATATGTGTGTGTGTATACACACACACACACACATATACATACATACATATACACACACATATATGCACACACACACATATATACTGTGGCTAATAGCCACTGATGGACCTCTGCTCCATATTTTTATCCAATCGCCTCTTAAAGCTGGCTATGCTTGTAGCCACCACCACCTACTGTGGCAGTGAATTCCACTAAAGTCTTCAGACAATTCAGGATTAGCTTGTTGAACTCCCCCACCATGAGATGGTGCAATGGCCACTAAGGCTTTCAAAGGGGATGAAACAAATCCATGGAGGACAGGTCCTTCAATGGCTGCTGGACAGAGGTAGCTGGGAGTCAACCACTGGGGGTCACTTTGGCTTCCGTGCCCTGCTCCTCAGACTTCCAAAGTCACCTGGAGCAAGCAAAAGGCTCAACTAGATGAACTGTTGATCAATACAGCTGAGAACTTCTCATACTTTTGTGAACTGGGCAGCGGAGGATGGATCTAAAGCCAGTTCTCCCCAGGCAAAGTCCAACCTGTCCTGCAAACACCTTTCAAGTGAAATGCAGTCATCCTCTGAAAATTGTGAAACGGGCACAAGAAAGACTTTGGGGGGGAGAAAAATTAAATGGTACGTTCCCTGCATCTGCCTCCTAAGTGGAGAAAGAGGCCAATGAAGGAAAGGCAGATGGGGCAACTCCAAGTCAAGGTAAAGAGGGGAATACTCATCTCTCTGGAAGTATCCTTTCACAAAGGTCATGTTTTGCTGCATTAAGTAGAAATGTCAAGAGAAAAAAGTGGATTCCAAAAGAGGAAAGGAAAACACACTCACACGCACACCGAGCTTTCAGCGCAAACACGGAATCAAAAATAGCACACTCAAGTCATTACTATTTCAGCCAAAGGAGAATACAAGAAAGGAAATGTATTCTTCTCTCTACCTAAATGGAAGGTTAACTGGGAAAGGGTTTTCTACTGTTGGCCTCATATTAATGAAGTTGCCTTCTACTCAGCCAGAGCTTTGGTTTATCAAGGTCACTTATTGCCTCCTGCCACTGGAAGCAACTCTTCAGGATTTTAGGCAGAAGAGTTTGCCATCAGTTCCTTTCAACTGGAGATGCCAGGGATTGAACCTAGGAATGTGTGCTAGTAATGGAGATGACCAGTAGTCATACCCTTTATACCAGGGGTGTCGAACATGCGGCCCAAGGGCCAAATCAGGCCCCTGGAGAGCTCCTATCAGGTCCCCAAGCAACTGGCTGTCATCTGCTTCATTCTCCCTCTCTCTTGCTTCCTTCACAGCTTGCTTTGCCAGGCTTGCTCAACAGCACAACAGCTACAGAGCAAAACCTCTATTTTCTCCATTGGCTGAGGCTTCTCCCTTGGGGAGCAAGAGGGAGAGGGACAGCTTGCTTTGTCAGGCTCTCTCAATCACACAGCAGAGCTACTGAGCCAAGCCTCTCTTCCTTCTGTTAGCTGAGGATCCTCCCCACCCCCCACCCCAGTCCCCTGGGGAAGGAAGGGAAAAGCCAGAGCTTCCTTTGCCCAGTTCCCTGAAATGCATGGGAGACATACTAGGAAAGCATCTTTAACACCAACGCTAATCTTTTAAGCATGTTTTAAGGTTTTTTTCTTTAAAAAAATTAACTTGTGTTTATCTGTGTCCTTTATAAAGTTTATATCTCTGCTTTGTTGTTGTTCAGTCGCACAGTCGAGTCAGACTCTTTGCAACCCCATGGACAAAGTCTCGCCAGGCCCTCCTGTCTTCCACCAGCCTCCGAATCTCTGCTACCTAATCTTAAATAGGTACACACTTGGCCTGGCCCAACAAGGGCTCATTTATGTCAGATCCAGCCCTCATAACAAATAAGTTTGACACCCCTGCTTTATACCTTCCCCCATGGGGGTTGGACTAGATGACCCTGGAGGTGCCTTCCAACTCTATGATTCTGTGTTGCACTGGAAGGAAGGAAGATGACCCACCCTGGCCCTGGCCCTCAACAGAGGGGGGAAGGGAAGGAGCAGGTTTACTCTAGCTCCTGCCAGACTCACATCCCCTCACCACATGTCTTCCATAGGATTTGAGTTCTTCTTTTAAACCATTTGGAAAGGATAGAGATTATCTAGCCTTCTGTTTTGTCTGTGGTGGTTCTTCAAAGTAGTGGCTTCTATACCTTCTGTCAGAAGGTTAACAGCTAGTCTCCATGGGGTCACTGTGGCCCCATTAGATGAAGAAGAAGACACTGGATTTAATATTCTGCCCTCCACCCTGAATCTCAGAGTCTCAGAGCGGCTCACAATCTCTTTTATCTTCCTCCCTCACAACAGACACCCTGTGAGGTGGGTGGGGCTGGAGAGGGCTCTCACAGCAGCTGCCCTTTCAAGGTCAACCTCTGCCAGAGCTATGGCTGACCCAAGGCCGAGGGCATTATATCCACAGGAAAGACCTGCAGAGGCGTATGTTCCCATGGAGGACCATGTGGAGAGAGTGAGAGGACTAAGTCAAGAGAAATGATGATGGTGATGATGATATTGGATTTATATTCCACCCTCCGCTCAAGAGTCTCAGAGCGGCTCACAATCTCCTTTACCTTCCTCCCCCACAACAGACATCCTATGAGGTGGAGAGGGGTTTCTCAGCAGCTGCCCTTTCAAGGACAACCTCTGCCAGAGCTATGACTCACCCAAGGCCATCCCAGCAGCTGCAAGTGGAGGAGTGGGGAATCAAACCTGGTTCTCCCAGATAAGAGTCCATGCACTTAACCATTACACCAAACTGCCTATGGCTGACCCAAGGCTATTCCAGCAGGTGCAAGTGGAGGAGTGGGGAATCAAACCTGGTTCTCCCAAATAAGAGTCTGTGCACTTAACCATTACACCAAACTGGCTTCCCTCCAAGCCTTGGCCCACTCGTGGCCTTTCTCTGGTGGCCTCAGTGGCCGATCTGCCCCTGTTAGCAAAACACAACAAACAACCCAGAGCCACACTCTTTTGACTACAGGCTTCTGGACAGCGTTTTCTTTTTCTTTTTTATGTATTTTAAAGATTTTTGGATTGTCTCCTCACTGAACTCCTTGAGGCAGTCCACAAAAATGAAACAGTATACAACCAAGACATTAAAATGATGGATGGCAACATTTATGTATCCCAATGACTAATCTGCAAACAGCCGTACGGCTAGAGGAGAAAATCCTACCACACTGAATATGTGGTTGGATCAGAGGGAGAAGCTGCAGTGCCCTGCATTCCACCCACCCCCCACCCCACCCCGAGAAGCAGGACTAATTCTGCAAACTACTCAACAGAAAGAACAGATTATCAGAACTCAGTGCAATCATGATTAATGGCCCAGCCTCTATGATTTATACAGACTGCAGAATTCCACAGGCTGTATAGCTTAAGTCTGATGAGCATTTTGTAACTGTGAATACACACACACGGGGAGGGGGGAGCTGTCTCATTCTGTATCAGACCACTAGTCCATCAAGGTCAGTATTTTCTACTTAGGTTGTCAGAAGCTTCCCAGAGTCTCTTTCACCTCACCTACTACCTGAACTTGTTAACGGGAGATGCTGGGGACTGAAGCAAGACCCTTCCACATGCAAAACACAGCCTCTTCCACTGAGCCATGGCCCCTCCCCACTGCTACCCTAACAAGGCACCAACCCAGAATCTGCTAGTGCTATTGGGCACTGAAGACTCAGATCCAAGAATCTCAGCATTCTATTGCAGCAATTTATTTCTTTGCTTCACCAGGAAGGTAAATAAATTTGTGTCGGCCAGAACACCTAACAAAATTACCAGCTTTGTTAAAATAGCCGCCAAGGGCGCGGGGGGGGGGGGGGGGGGAGAGACCTGGTTCAATTGCCCATAGCCCATTACATTTTTTGGGGAAAAAACCTCTTCTTTTTATTAAGAAAATAACACACAAAGTCATAAACATCACCACAAGATTAAATGTATTATAAGTGTTCACATTCAGATTATACCTTTTGGACATAAAATCAATGTAAGGTTTTTAGAATACTAAAAAGTCTGTGTTGAATTTTTTCCATATTTCATAGCTGAATATAGTTTGACATTTCCGCCACATTCCAAGATCTTAATAAGCCATTCTTTAAGCAATGGTATCTTTGATAGGAACCATTTACTGCAGTAAGCATATTTTATACAAGCTTAATAACTGTTATTGTTAACATCCCTTCCTCCAAATAACCAAGTAACCATACTGGTGGCAGGGCTTTTTCTGTAACAGGAACTCCTTTGCATATTAGGCTACACCCCCTGATGTAGCCAATTCTCCAAGAGCTTACAGGAGGCCCTGTACTAAGAGCCCTGTAAGCTCCAGGAGGATTGGCTACATCAGGGAGGTGTAGCCTATTATGCAAAGGAGTTCCTGCTACAAAAAAGCCCAGCTGGTGGGTCAAAAGGTATAAATAACCTCTTGTCAACTGATATTTCTTCCAAAAAAGGTACAGTTTTGGGACACTAGCACTACATATGCATTAAAAAAAAACCCCTTCTGCTGAACATGTGCTGTCATAAGAATACCTGATCCAGTTTTCAGACCCACCCTCTGGCAAGTTTTGTGGGGTACAAGACCAGAGCTGCCATGGCCACTGTCCTCCAACCTGGCTGGAGGAAGTGATGGCCAGTCTGCCCCTTCTTTTCCCAACCAATATGAATCAACTATACTTGTCTTTAGCAATATCATAGATTCAAAGAGTTAGAAGGGGTCTCCAGAGACCTCTGACCGTCCAAGGCCACAGAAAACAACTCCGCACCATCCTCTCTATGACAGCCTGTCAAGTACTTGAAGATGGTGATCATATCACCTCTCAGTCATCTCCTCTCCAGGCTAAACAAGCGGAGCTCCTTCAGCCTTTCCTTATAGGATGGTCTCCAGACTCCTCACCATCTTCATCGCCCTTCTCTGGACCTGTTCCATAGCAATGCTAGATCTGGTAAGATGTATAAGGCATCTTTATGTGTTTATGGATCTTATCTACTCTGACCGGCAGGGGCTCCCTGGGATCTCAGGTGAAGGCCTTCCATATTACCTGCTCCTTCATCCTTTTAACTGGAGATATGACGAATGGACCTGGGACCTTTATGCAAAGCAGACATCCTATCACACAGCTACACTGTTTGCTTTTATAGCTTGGAGGAATCAAAGGCACCTAGTTACTACATGGGAATTTCTGATTTACATAATATATGCACACTGCAGAACACAGCTTTTCTTTGCGCAGAATCTGGATTTCTTAATATAGTTGTTTGGGGGTTTTTTTGAGAGAGAGAGGAAAATAATGAAAGGGGAGGGCACACAGTGCCTTGGATGCATGATCACCCACAACGTACCCCTGCCACAAGCAAACAAGCCAAGGTGGCTTGGCAGAACAAGCTTTTTGTGCCAATGTGTTTGTTTGTTTGCATTTTATTTAAAGCAGCTGAGGTTTACGGAGGAGTGTTCTCCTCGGTGAAATCCTGAACAATTGGAATTTAGCGTGAAGGGAAATGGCATGTTTGCTTTGCCTTCAATTAAGCGCCAGCAAAAAGGGCTCTACTATTAGAGGCATTTTTATCCGGCTAAATTAAGCCAGATGCCTCATTAATGACACTTACAAACAAAAGCCTCTGTAATTAAACCGCAAACTATATTATCGTGATAAGGTCAACGATGTGCCGCTGCTTCCATCGTAAGCACACCCCTCAACAGTTGCCGTTTCGTTTAGACCTGACACCTGGGGAGGCTGCATAGGAAATGTTCTTGACACATTTTAATAACATATTACCAGCGACAAAAATCCTGATCCACAGGATTCTCTACACACCACAGCCAAGGAGAGGAAGCACACCTGGCATAAACTAGAGGTGAAACACGAACCTTTGACTACATTCCCTAGTGCCCGTTTTGTTGGCGGCACAATTCCAGAGTCGCTCAGTGCCTCTGCCCTCCTTTGTAAATCAAGACACTCCCTTGAAAGTGTCCACACTGCCTTTCCCTTGATAAAGAAACGCTGTGCACCTTCAGAATTCCCACTCAGTTCACTGCGGCTGGGTCTACACTACTGGGTTGTTGTGAAGAAGCAATGGACATCTCTCAGGTTCCATTCATACACCAGGTAAAAGGGTAAGCTATCCCCCAGCCTCAGAGAAAATCAGCCCAAAGACATGGCCAAGGAAGACGTAAGGCATACCCACTAACACAAGAGTGTCTCTCCCAGGGGACAAACAGCTAGATGGGATTCCTTCCTTTTAGCCAGGAAGAAATCTACTGGCCCTAAGGAAGGTGGGAACTCCTCCCAGAAGTTAGACATTTCCTGAATATGGAGAATAAGCTCTCTGATTGGCTGCTTACATGCTTTTATTTCTTAGGCTCTCAGCCTGAGCTTACCAACCAGCAGCCAGGAGGAGAGCTAGGGGCAGGGCCATGGAGGGTGCAACACTGGTGATGTTGCTACATCACTTCCAGGCAGAACTGAGAAGTGACCAAGGGCAGCTCTGGGAATCACTGGAACTTCTACCATAGAGTTGTACTCAGAAATGACATGGCAACATTGGTGACTTTTTTTAGTCTTGCAACCACTCAGAGTGGCAACAGGCAGCTTCTTTTTATGTTCTTATAAGAGTGATTAACACATGGAATTCACTGCCACAGGAGGTGGTGGTGGCTACAAGCACAGATGGATTCAAGAGAGGATTGGATAAACATCTGGAGCAGAGGTCCATCAATGACTTAGTCACAAGGTATAGAACTTTCTGTCTGGGGCAGTGATGCTCTGTATTCTTGGTGCTTGGGGGGCGGCCAACAGTGGGAGGGCTTCTAGTGTCCTGGCCCCATTAGTGGACCTCCTGATGGCTTCTGGTTTTTTGGCCATTGTGTGGCAGAGTGTTGGACCAGATGGGCCATTGGCCTGATCCAACTTGGATTCTCTTATGTTCTTATAAGAGTGATTAATTAAAGGAACTTGCTAGTAGGAGGCTTCCTGCTGCCATCGTGGGAGGCCTGGCAAGCCTGACGTCTATACCTGGAAAAGTTTTAGAACAAATCATCAAACAGTCAGTCCTGGAACTGAAAGGATGGCTGTGATTACTAAGAGCCAGCATGGGTTTCTCAAGAACAAGTCAAGCCAGACTAACCTGATCTCTTTTTTTGAGAAAGTGACTACCTTGCTAGATCAGGGGAATGCTGTAGACATTGTTTATCTTGACTTCAGTAAGGCTTTTGATAAGTTTCCACATACTATCCTTGTTGAAAAGTTGGTAAAATGTGGTTTGGATCCTGTTACCGTTAGGTGGATCTGTAACTGGTTGACAGATCACACCCAAACAGTGCCTCAAGGATATGTCCTGGGACCTGTTTTGTTCAAGATCTTTATAAATGATTTGGATAAAGGAATAGAGGGAATGTTTATTAAATTTGCAGATGATACGAAATTGGGAGGCGTTGCAAATGCAGTAGAAGACAGAAACAGGATACAGCAGGGGTGGCCAATGGTAGCTCTCCAGATGTTTTTTGCCTACAACTCCCATCAGCCCCAGACAGCATGGTCAATGACTGGGGCTGATGGCAGTTGTAGGCAAAAAACATCTGGGGAGCTACTGTTGGCCACTCCTGGGATACAGGGTGACCTTGACAGGCTGGAAAACTGGGCTAAATCTAATAAAATTAATTTTAACATGGATAAATGTAAAGTTCTGCATTTAGGTAGGAAAAATCCAATGCATGGTTATAGGATGGGGGAGACTTCTATTAGCAGTAGTATGTGCGAAAAGGATCTAGGAGTCTTAGTGGATCATACACTGAACATGAGTCAACAGTGGGATGTGGTGGCTAAAAAGGCAAATGCAATTTTGGGCTGTATCAACAGAGGTATAGTGTCTAGATCATGCGATGTGATGGTAGCGCTTTACTCTGCTCTGGTAAGACCTCACCTGGAGTATTGTGTTCAGTTTTGGGCACCATATTTTAAGAAGGATATAGACAAACTGGAATGGGTCCAGAGGAGGGCAACAAAGATGGTGAGGGGTCTGGAGACCAAGTCCTATGAAGAAAGGCTGAAGGAGCTGGTCATGTTTAGCCTGGAGAGGAGGTGGCTGAGAGGTGATATGATCACCATCTTCAAGTTCTTGAAGGGCTGTCATAAGACAGGATGGTGTGGAATTGTTTTCTGTGGCCCCAGAAGGTAGGACCAGAACCAATGGGTTGAAATTAAATCAAAAGAGTTTCCGGCTCAACATTAGGAAGAACTTCCTGACCGTTAGAGCGGTTCCTCAGTGGAACAGGCTTCCTTGGGAGGTGATGGGCTCTCCTTCCTTGGAGGTTTTTAAACAGAGGCTAGATGGTGATCTTACAGCAATGAAGATCCTGTGAATTTAGGGGGAGGTGTTTGTGAGTTTCCTGCATTGTGCAGGGGATTGGACTACATGACCCTGGAGGTCCCTTCCAACTCTATGATTCTAAGCCTACTTGAGACAAAGTCCCCTGTGTCATCTTAACCGGAAGGACCTATCCTGGACTCCATGTTGACCATGTGTCGACAACAGGAAGAAGCCCAACCATCAAAACTGAGGTAGTAATGGACCTTTTCTTAGGGCTTGTGCCTCCAAGAACGGTGTGTGTCTCCTTACTTTACCAACTGCTTACTTTACTTTATTTGATTTACATCCCGCCCTCCCTGCCGAAGCAGGCTCAGGGCAGCTCACAGCAATAAAATCACAACAATCAATTAAAATTTCACAGCATTAATACATCAATTTAAAATTCAAAAGTTAAAACAATCTGGTGCTGATATCATATGTAGTCCTTTCACTTCTGATGGCTTCAGTATTCTTACATTTTCTCCTACAATAATGGTAACTCTAAATCAGTTAAAGGCCAACCGGAAGAGTGTGGTTTTACAGGACTTGCAGAACTGGGCGAGGTCCCACAAGGCCCTCACATCCTCCAGCAGCTGGTTCAACCAGTAGGGGGCTGCTACCGAGAAGGCCCTCTCTCTGGTGGATTTTAGTCTTGCCTCCTGGTGAGAAGAACCATATCTATTCACTTATCTTTTAATCCTTGCTCAGTTCTGTTGCATAAATGACTCTTGTCTGCATGCTTCTAAGCCGTTCTCAATTGAATTCTGGAAGTCTGATTTCTATACCCAAACCTCTCTTGACTTAAGTCACATTTACCAGTGGAGAAGTAAGGGGTGGGAGCAGATCAATTCTCCCATCCCCAAGTGTGCAAAGGCACATTTGCTCATCACCACGGTAACTACAGAGAGTGAAGCGGCAGAAGGGGACTGAAGGGAGAGCCTTTAAGCAGCACTCTACAAAGAGAGATCTATAGTTACTCCTCCCCAAGCTGGTTACATTATAATGATTGGGTGGTGATGGAACAAATAACAAGCAAGCAGGGGTTGCACAGGAGTCAGGGAGCAAAGGGAATGACAGATGGTGACCTGGGACAGCTGTGGAGCTTCCAGTCTCCTGATGTGGAAGGGACATGGGGTCTTGCTCTACTCCAGGAGTGGCCAAACTGTGGCTCAGGAACCACATGTGGCTCTTTCACGCATATTGTGTGGCTCTCAAAGCCCCCACCGTCCTGCTGGCTGGCTTAGAGAGGTCTTTTTAAATCATTTCTCCGAGCCAAGCTAGCTGGCAGCTTGAAAACCGCATCTAAAGTTAAAGTTGCTTTCTTTCCACATCTCCCTCCCCCATTTATTTTCCTTCCTTGCTTCCCTTCCCCTCCCACAGCAGCTCTCCCTCTGTCTCCACCCACATGCTGTCCGTGAAGGTCCCCCGTCTCCCAGAAGCAGCATTTGGGGAAGATTTTGGGCTGCAGTGGCAGATGGAAAGAGAAGAAGTCCCATTCAGCTGACAGAAGTCCCTTTCATCAATGGAAATTAGCACTGGATCCAAGCCTGTACTAGGACAAAGGCAAATGCTATCACTCTATTCAGTAACAGCATCCCTCTCCATCCAGTTACACAAAATTGACCTCTAAAGATATTTAAAATACCCTGTTTGGTCCTTCCAATCTCCTCTCCATACACAAACACATCTCCTGGTTCCACCATTTAGTACACAATTTTCCTCATTAAAGCAAAACTGACCCCCCCCCCCAACAAACATGCTGAAATGGTTCCCAGAAATCCCAGCAGCAGCAACCCAGGCTGCGCAGACCCCCGTCATGGATCAGGCTCTGTAAATGTTAGCCTAAATTGAAATTTCGGATAACTCGGCAGGCCACGGCCGAGACAAAGCCCGCAGAAGTGCCTGGTGATGCCAAGCCTATTTGGAGCCTCGCGCTCGCCCTGCAACAAAAGTGGATGAGTTAGCAGAACAGGGCTTGTCATTAAATTGATGAGACGAGCGGTTCATAGCCACTGGCCATTCTCTCTCTGTCTCGCGTAAGCTCTGCCAGAGTTCCTTCAGGTGGCGGGAGGAACAAAGACAGATTACTATGTTATGTAAACAGAGAAGAGAGGAGGAGGAAAAGAAATGCTCAGTACTCCTTTTATGCTTGGGACACATCTCCACAGCTCAGTTGACAAATCCAGTTCTTTGGGGTATGTGGAACAGAAACGCACTTTCCATCTCAGGGGAACCGTTTCTGATGTCAAGGGTGGCATGATTTGCAGCAAGGATGCAACAGCATGCTCTGAGATAGATCCAACACTCCGTTGAAAATTGCCTGGTTCTTGGTTCATGAGCTAAACCTTTTACAACCCTCCGTGTGGTTTTTGGAGGTTTGTGCAGTTTGCGGCGGTGTGTGCAGAAGACACAGGCATAGATCCGTTATGACCGTCAAAGCAATGGGAGAGGGATGGACTTCTGCAGCCCTGGAAACACCAATAGTGGCCTTCTGAAGCTTAACAGGCAGCACTGGCCACCAATAAGAGAGCTCCCATTCCACTGGGGGTGGGAAGGGGGCAAGCACAGGGGTATCGTCTGACTTGCAGGGTTTCCATTCTACACACTGCTGGACCTGCAACTGTGATTTCCTTATAGAGCAGTTTCCTGGGACACCTACTTTGAGGGGCTGCTATTCAACCCCCAAAGCCAATCCTCACCAAACCTGGAGGGCAGGCAGAGGGGCATCCTGTCGAGGTCCACTGAGTCTGATACCTCTAGTTTGCAAAGGGGCCATTCAACACACTCCCAGAGAGCACTTTCCCAGGGGTACCTACTTTGCCCCCCCCCCCATTCCAATCCTCCCCAGACTTGAAGGGCAGGTAAAGGAGAGTCAGTTGGAGACCCCTGGTGAGTTTGGGCTCTGTAGACCACAGAGGGGCTTGTTCTACTGCATCACAAACCTCACAAAAAGAACTGGTTTGGTAAACTGGAAGGTTTGTGAAGGTTCATGGTTTGTGCAGCTCTATGAACCGAAATGAACCCTGATCTTCCCAGTTCTTGCCCATCCATACTGGCTATGGCAAGCATGCTAGAGATTATTTCAAGCACCAAGTCCCTGTTGTTTAAAACCCTAAATGGCCATTTCTACTCAAATCCACCAATCTTTATTTTCATGTCATTTTCTGCATTCTTGCACTGTGTCTTGATACTGTTTTGGAGTGAAACTCACTATCCGCATTAGACAGGGGCCAGCTTCCTTGGATAAACACCACAAAAACTCAGCTCTATTATTTTAGAAACTGCAGTGGCTAACAATGGATTGAGCCAATATTGTTTGGCCTATAAGCTTTCCTCCTGTTTAGAGATCTGGTGCAGCTGAGCCTCACAGTTTTAATGATAACTTTAAAGGGGGGTTACAACGAAATCAAGAAGGATAGATTGCATCGGGGTCCTTTTGTAGAAAAATAGGTGGTGGAGCTCATCCAGGGATTGTTATGCAGCTGCACCTACTATTCAATGGACAAGGTGGGGGGGAGGAGGGGGAACCCTCAGAAAGGTTCAGGAGCTGCGCTCCTGTGAGCTCCTGCTGAATCCGAGGCCTGGATCATCGCATCAAAAGTAGCTATCCAAGATGAGTTATCACATTCAGAGCCAGTAAACTTCAAAAGTCAATGCTAAGAGGCATCGTCAGAGATATGGAACCTGTTTCTTGCTGCACTAGATGGACCACTGGTTTAATCCACCAGAGATCTTACATTCTTGTTCCTTATGTCCTTAGGCTTGACTGTACATGGGCCTGTCCTTGAATACAGCCCAGCTACAAGGCGCGAAAATTTGTGGCAACTCATTGGGGACAGAGGCCACAAGGATCACACATCTAACCTAACCAGGGGTTGTTTTGTAGAAAAATAGGTGGTAGAACTCATTACCAGAACTCATTAGCATATGCTGCCGCCCCCCTGCAAAAAGCAACCGATGCAAGAAAGAAGAGCCCTGAGTGAGCAAGGCCTGCTTGGGCTGGCTAGAGATCCAGCCAGCTCAAGCAGGCCTCGCTTGCCTGGGGCTCTCCTGGGCCACACCCTCCAGTCCAAAGGCCAGCAAGTCACCCACTGCCCAAAATCAGATCAGAAGTGGAGAAAGGGTGGTGCGGGCTTCTCCAAGGGTTAATGAGGGCTGCTGGGGGTGTGGCAAAACCCCTGGTGGCTGCCTGACTGCCTGCTCTCCTAATCCAGGGATTGTTATGCAGCTGCACCTACTATTCAATGGACTGGGTAGGTGGGAAGGAAGAGGGGGAACCCTCAGAAAGGTTCAGGAGCTGTGCTCCTGTGAGCTCCTGCTGAATCTGAGGCCTGAACTTAACAAAGTTTGAGTCCAGGAGCACCTCTATGACCAACCAAGTTGTATTCAAGGCATAAGCTTTTGTGTGCAGGCACACTTCTTCAGATACAATGAAACAGAAATTACCAGTCCATACACAGGCAGAGGATGAACCACAGATTAGCATCATGAAGATGTTTAACAGATTCAAGGACCAAACAGGAATAACAAGCTTAGTTTATATGCTTACAATTTGTTTGGGTTTCATTCTCGGGGGGGGGGGGGGGGAGGGACATAGTGAAGGAAATAAATATATCAAAACTGAAGAGTGGTGGGCAGATGTTTTCTTAATTGTGGAATGCAGAGAGTAATTAACTGAGATCCTGCTATTATGCTCCACCCGTTTCCTCTCAAGCATGAAGGCAACCTTACAGCATCTCCTTCTTTGAAGTGGGGTGATTGGTTGGGTAGAGTTCTCTCCTCTGTCCCCAGACCAGAGAAATACATTCCAATCTACCATTCCAAACTACATTACATTCTACTATTCATTACATTACATTATATTACACTGCAATCTCCTATTCTAATCTATTATTCCAAATAATGCAATAATTGTAATGTAACATAATAATTGTAACGTAATAATTGTAATGCAACATAAATGTAATGTAAAATATACAAAAACATATATTATACCTGCATGTACAAAGCTGATATAAAAAAATTAGAGAACTGAAGTTTTAGACAAAAACATAGGAGTGGGGAGACGTGAAAGATGGAACATGGTCTTATCCTAAGACTACCCATTATGGTGTTTTGACTATCTGGCCGTCATCTCTTCCAGATTTTGTTCTGTTCTGCTTTCCAGGTCTCAGCCCGTTCCCTCCACCCCAAATCATCTCTATCTCCGTCTTTCCTGTCAGCATCACAGGGCTCTTCCTGTTGCTAGGCTCACTGTGAGGTTTCCCCCACTTGCTTCCTGGCTCCTCTGCTATACTCTTGGGTGCTGCCTGTACCACCCAATCCTTCCTTGAAATCAATACTCTTCAGCAACTATTTGCTTCCTCCCCCCTTTTCTATCAATCACGCTGCCTCCAGCCTCCCTCCCTCCCTCCCCCAGTTGCATGGAAATGATGTGCAGGATCAGTCCCTCCCCCCTCTGGAGAGGGTAATCAGGACTGCCACCCACCCTCTCCTCATTCCGCTGTGTCTTCCTTGGCAACAGTTTATGACAGTTCCCCGATGATGCTCTTGAAACAAAAAGCTGAGTGGGCAGAGAAACCAGTCTTGAGATAAGTTTGAATAATAGCACTGAAGCTAACCCATAATTGTCTTGTGAGTGAGCTTGGATGGTTTGCAGAAGTAATGTTTAGCTTGTAAATGAGAGCTATCTCCTAAGCCCCACCTACTAATGGCAGATTCACAGGGGCTGCGTTTAGGCAGCGATGATGGAAAATAATTCTTTATGTATGCAGCCTTGATTCTCTCCTGCACCTATAATGTTGGCTGGCTGGCTGGTTAGAGAAGATAAAAGTCACATGTTGTGATTATCGCATGGGAAAGACATGTCCCCAGACCAGCCTCTTCATTAACCATACCTCTTGAATCCTCTTCCACACAATTCTGCCCTAGGAGCCTCGAGAAGTTTTCACCAAACCAAACCTGACCTTTCATTTCTCTCACAGAATCTAGGTGGTTGATGACCATTCCATACTTGACAGCTTCAATATAACATTCCATGAAAACTTCAAAGCTCTTGGATCAAGATATTGCAAGGCAGATGTTCATGCTGACCTATGTGAATGGACTGTTACAAACCTAATATCACAGCTAGAATTTCATGTCACTTCAAAGCTCATTATCTGGGTGGCTGGATCTCAGCAGATTTCAGAAGTTAAACAGGGTCTGCCATGGTTAGTAACTGGATGAGAAACAACAAAGACGACGCTGATGACGGCAGATTTATACCCCGCCCTTCTCTCTGAATCAATCTCCTATATCTTCTCCCCCCACAACAGACACCCTGTGAGGTGGGTGGGGATGAGAGAGCTCTCCCAGAAGCTGCCCTTTCAAGGACAACTCTTATGGCTGACCCAAGGCCATTCCAGCAGATACAAGTGGAGGAGTGGGGAATCAAACTCAGTTCTCCCAGATAACAGTTCGCCCACTTAACCACTACACCAAACTGGCTCTCAAGGAAATCAGGGTCACGCACAAAGGCAGGCAATGGCATCTCTTGCCTTGAAAACCCTATGCGTCACAACTGTTCATCTCTTGCCTTGAAAACCCTATGGGTCACAACAAGTCAGCCATGACATGATGGCACCTTCCACCAACAAAGCCCATGATTTTCAATAGAGGCAATTCCAACACTCAGTTGGCAGTCATCAGGTTCACAGTGCCGAGAAAGCAAGAGATCAGCTTGCATGTATGACCCAGCCAGTGAATGGAAAAGTAACAGGAAATTCAAACCCCCACATCCAGAATGAAGTCAGCTGGAGTCTCAGCAGTTCTCTGCACGGCTGTTGGCATTGCAACTCCCCATCAGAGAGTCCCTTTGTGCCTTCTCCATCTACCCCATGATAAATGTAGATCTATCAGGTCTGAAATACAACCGCACACCAGGCATTTTCCTACTCCAGTGGACAGCAAGTATACTTTGGCCGACTAAAGCCAGGAGATCCCAGCCTGAACTGGCAGTTGAATGCACATGTTTTGCTTTCCACAGTCTATTTCCCTGGGGATGAAAGCAAGCAGAAGTTTGCATGGCAATAAAAAGAACAGGAAAAGAAAACATTCCCTACTTTGCCCAAGATACGCAAAAAGCTTTCATGCAGGCCCAAGCACTTAGCTCTAATTTGACTACAAGAATTTCTAAAATTAATTCTGGAATTATTCATGCACAGTTTAATGACATTTAGTTCCCTTACTTGGTTTCTATACTTAACCTTTTCTATATTACTTCATAAGCATATGTGTGTTAAGAAAGCACTGTAATACACCCCCACATAAAAGTCACCAGGCTAATGATTACATCCAGTTTCTTTTTGCATGGTGTTCTACAATGCACGCATTGACTTAAGTGCAGGGCTTTTTATGCAGCAGGACCTCCTTTGCATATTAGGCCCATACCCCCTTGATGTAGCCAATCCTCCAAGAGCTTACAGTAGGCCCTGCACTAAGAACCCTGTAAGCTCTGGAGGGATTGGCTACATCAGAGGGGTGTGGCCTAATATACAAAAGAGTTCCTACTACACAAAACAGCCCTTCTTACGTGTGTTGATAAAATCCCACAGGAAAAGGATCTGGAGACCACTGGTTGTTATGGAAACTGCCATCAAGTCACAGTCACCTTATGACAACCACTCCTGGTGTTTTCCTGACGAGAGATGAAGAGAGGTGGCTTGCACTGCCTGCCTCTGCACAGCAACTCTGGTCCTTCTTGGGTCCCACCAGCCAAGTACTGCTAACCGGGGTCAACCCTGCTTAGCCTCTGAGATCTGATTAGATCAAGTTAGGGTGTGCTGTCCAGGTCAGGCACACTGCAATTAAAGAAGAAATGAAAACCACGGAGGGTTCATCACGCTTTGGTTAAATTTCAAAAACAAGACCAGATAAAGCCCAGAAAGGTAAGGCCCAGAAAATAAGGAGCTGTTATTTTGACAACGATGGCATGTAGTAAACAGGAGGTATATAGGCTGTAGTTGCCTGCAGGGCTTTTTTTGTAGCAGGAACTCTTTTGCATCTTAGGCCACACACCCCTGATGCAGCCAATCCTCCTGGAGCTTACAGTAGGCCCTGTACTAAGAGCCCTGTAAGCTCTTGGAGGATTGGCTACATCAGAGGGGTGTGTGGCCTAATCTGCAAAGAAGTTCCTGCTACAGAAAAAGCCCGAATAGCTGGACTAGCTCAGAAGCTAAGTAAGGTCAGCCCTGATTAGCATCTGGATGGGAGACCACCGAAGGAAGGTGAGGATAATGTAGATCTATCAGGTCTGAAATACAACCGCACACCAGGCATTTTCCTACTCCAGTGGACAGCAAGTATACTTTGGCCGACTATGTAGAGGAAAGCAATGGCCAAATTCCTCTGTTTGCCTTAAAAACCCTGCAGGGTTGTCATAAATTGGCTACAACTTGACAGCACATTATCATTAGTGTTATTACTAGTATTATTATAAAAGGGGTGTGCATTCTTTGTGCTTTCAAAAATCAAAAATATCTTATAACAGCTGTTGTTTGTTGCTTCAGCCCAAATGTCAGACACGAATCAAAAGGGCTGTGCTGAATTTTTTGAGAGGTTTGTTTTCCGCTGAAAAAAGGTGGCATTTCAGAGGGAGGAGGGGGGCATTTCCCTGGAAGAACAGCCCGGGGAGGAGGGGGATGCCTTTTGCTGCTGCTCAACCACCACCTCTCCTCTTCAGATGGCCAAGCAGTTTGCCAAGAGAGGGGGAGTGATCATCACGCTGTGCAGCTGCCATGCCGAGGGAATGGAGCGGATGAAGCCACACGCACATTCTCCCTTAAACAAAAGTTGCTGCGGGGGTGAACACCACCACCAAAAAAGCACCACCACCACCCCCATTTCAGTTCATATACCCCACGAGGCAATCAGGACAAACAGAGGAGTTTGTGGCATGCCTGGGTGGGTGATGGACAGACCCTGGGGCAGGTCATGGCACAGAGTCACACGTCCGCCATTTTCTGTCAATCTTCCTCTCAGTTCAGTTCAGTTCAGGGGACTACAAGCAGATATGACTCATATAAAGAACCAAAGCGCTGGGGCCTACATGGTACTATGTAACTCTTATTTGCATCAGCTACCTGCAACTTCTACTACAGTACATTTTTTATCTCATCCTTCCTCTAAGGAGCCCAGGGTGGCGTGAGAGGTCTTGGTCCTTGCATTTTATCCTCACAAACCTCCCATGAGGTAAAGTGAAGTGGAAAAAGAGCTAAAGACCATGGCAGAGGGAAGATCTGGATTTAGCTATCTTGGATCCTGGTCTGATATTCTGAGTTTGCCACTCCGATTTATGGTACAACCTTCCCCCAAATGTTGGTAGCCTCTGTGTCAGAAGGATACTTCAGCTCTACTTCTGAGCCTCACCCCCGTTTCTTCTCTCCCTCCCCTTTCAGATCCACCCCCTTTGGTTTCTCAGCACAGAAGAAGAATAAAGTGTGCCAAGGCATGGCCTCCCCTTTTCCCCAAAGCAACGTTTCATTTCATATCATGAGCTGAGAGTTCACTGACGACGTGCAAGTGTCATCATTACACCACCGTGTTTTATGAAGTACCTTTGGGGGAAGAGCCCTGCCCCAAGGAGCTTACATCAACATTTTAACTGAAAGAACAGCAAAGGACTGGCCAGGGCAACAAGCAAGACAGGAGAGGAACAGGTCAGGGGAATGCACTGAGTTCCTGCTATTGCATATTGATTGATTGATTGATTGATTGATTGATTTCTAGTCTACCCTAAACTGCAAGCAGACAAATCACAACAGACAAATAACAATAAGCAAGAAAATCAGCTCCCATTTCCCCTTTGGAAAGAAATGATCATTGGAAAGAAATGATCTCCACTTCTGACATCCTGACATCGCCTGCCTCCTTGCTGTTCACTCCACCATGGATAAAGGGAAATGGCACCCAGGATGGATGAATTCTACACTTCACTAGAGTCAAACCTGCCCAAAGAAGAAGAGAGGTCCATATAAATGTTCCAGGCCAGACGAAGCATCTCTGTTCATCCTCACAATACTCCAGTTCTTTGCCCTCTGTCTCAGATCTTGAGTGAAGCCACAATGGGATGGGACTATCTCTGCGTCGCTAGGTGGGGGACAAAGGAAGGGACATGGCATCCGAGATGCCCAAGAATGGTTAGGCAGAAATTGCCTGGCAGTCACCACTAAATGATTTCCAATTAATTAAGCGATTACACCAGAGAACAGAAGGGGACTCATGTGAGTGCTGCTGACCTTTAAGGATAATTAATATCATCAGGATCACTAAATTCATCCAAGCACAATAATTGGGAACGTTTCAGTATCACCGCTGATCTAATGCCACAGGGGCGGGGCAGTGTGTGTGTGTAGGAGAGAGTTCCAGCTAATTTTAGAAGGCTGGAGCCTGGTCTCTGACCACTACTGCTTTAAGCTGCCTCCACTGCAGGACCTTGTTAACCTTGCTTTCTGCCCACACAAATCTCTTTCTCCTTACGATTTCTTTTTGAGGATTAATATTATTGACAATGAACTGTTCAGGTCTGCTTCAAGTCTCTAGCTCTTAGGCTCAAACACACCATTGCTGATCCTGAATTATATTCTTGTCTCAGTCACATCACCTTATGTTCCTTGCGGCGCCTCCAAATTCTGTTTCCCATCCGCTGCCTTGATTCTCCCTGAGCTTCATGGCCCAGGCTGGCCCCATCTCATCAGATCCCAGAAGCCAAGCAGGGTCAGGCCTGGTTAGATGGCAGGCCACCAAAGGAAGTTCAGTGTTGCTACACAGGGGCAGGGGATGGCAAACCATTTCTGTTTGTGTCGTGCCTTGAAAACCCTATAGGGCCATCGAAAGTTGCCTCCAACTTGATGGTACTTTGTTCAGAAGCAACTGCCAGGCAGTTTCCAAGTTTAACCCAACCTCCTGGTCCACCCAAGCCGTCATGATCTAGAATCAACTTTTCCAAGGCCTTCTGAAGGTCTTCTCAGCAGACAGCTAAGACCAGCAGCCCCCCACCCCCAAGCAATCTCTGTCGCGGCTCCCACAGGGCAGGGAAAGCCTGCCTGAAGGGCCAGGAAAGCTATGACATGACTGTCATTCTGTAGAACTGCAAAATGGCACAAGGCAGGAGGGCATTTTTATAAGGAATATCTTGTGTTCGTTTTGAGAGTTTCAAATTAAATTTTAACATTTTTGAAATTGCCCATATTGTATTTATGTTTTTTAGTGTGTATATTGTTATTTTTATTGACTTTGTAGTATTTATTTATTAAACCACTTCTATCCTGCCTTTCCTCTCGGTTCAAGGCACTTTACAACAGCGGTTAATGCATCCCTGGCTCAACCCAAAGATAAAATAGCAAGCCCCAACTCCACTCCCCCCGGCCCACATGCACACCCTTCTAAGAAGAAGAAGTTACTGGATTCATATCCCTCCCTCCACTCCAGAGAGTGGAGAGCCAGTTTGGTGTAGTGGTTAAGGTGTGCGGACTCTTATCTGGGAGAACTGGGTTTGATTCCCCACTTCTCCCCTTGCACCTGCTAGCATGGCCTTGGGTCAGCCATAACTCTGGCAGAGGTTGTCCTTGAAAGGGCAGCTGCTGTGAGAGCCCTCTCAGCCCCACCCACCTCACAGAGTGTCTGCTGTGGGGGAGGAAGGTAAAGGAGATTGTGAGCCGCTCTGAAACTCTTTGGAGTGGAGGGCAGGATATAAATCCAATATCTTCTTCTTCTTCTCCCAATCTCAGAGTCTCAGAGCAGCTCACAATCTCCTTTACCTTCCTTCCCCACAACGGACCCCTTGTGAGGTGGGTGAAGCTGGAGAGGGCTCTCACAGCAGTTACCCTTTCAAGGACAACCTCTGCCAGAGCTATGGCTCACCCAAGGCCATGCCAGCAGATGCAAGTGGAGGAGTGGGGAATCAAACGCCGTTCTCCCAGATAAGAGTCCGCACACTTAACCACTACACCAAACTGGCTCTCAGAAGAAGATATTGGATTTATAACCTGCCCTCCACTCCGAAGAATCTCAGAGTGGCTCACAATCTCCTTTACCTCCCTCCCCCACAACAAACACCCTGTGAGGTGGGTGGGGCTCAGAGGACTCTCACAGCAGCTGCCCTTTCAAGGACAACCTCTGCCAGAGCTATGGCTGACCCAAGGCCATGCCAGCAGGTGCAAGTGGAGGAGTGGGGAATCAAACCCGGTTCTCCCAGATAAGAGTCCACACACTTAACCACTACACCAAACTGGCTCTCCAGTTGCAGTTGGTAGGCTGTCTTCAAGGGCAGTCCCATACAGCTTGCACAGTATACGTATTGCCAGCTTATGGTTTGTATTGCATTTTTGGTTTTTAATATTTATAAGAGACCCTTTCTCCGCTTTTTTTTTTTATTTTGTGCACATGCACACTTGCGCACATGTGAGTGTGTTTGTGGACGCCTGGAAGTCATGGCAACCTCTGGTGACTGACCCTTGCTACGAGCCTGGAGGATGTTCAGAGGGGTGGCTGAAGAAGAAGAAGATATTGGATTTATATCCCGCCCTCCACTCCGAAGAGTCTCAGAGCGGCTCACAATCTCCTTTCCCTTCCTCCCCCACAACAGACACCCTGTGAGGGTGGGGCTGAGAGGGCTCTCACAGCAGCTGCCCTTTCAAGGACAACCTCTGCCAGAGCTATGGCTGACCCAAGGCCATGCTAGCAGGTGCAAGTGGAGGAGTGGGGAATCAAACCCGGTTCTCCCAGATAAGAGTCCACACACTTAACCACTGCATCAAACTGGCTGTCCCTGAAGAAAGCCTGCCCCTGTCCTCCAGCTCCTGGTATTCCAAGGAGGTCTCCTATCCAAGTACTCGCTAGAGTCACCCTGGCTTAGCTTCTGAGATCTAACAAGATTGGGCTTGCCTGGGCTATCTAGGGCAGGGCTCCTTTGTTCGCTCTTTAAATAGGTGGGTCTAGGTTCCCCACAGCATACTCCATGCAAAGCAGAAAAAAAAGTTTTTGAAAACTCCTCCCCCAGTGATGATTTTGCATGGGACAGCGGCTGGGCCCTTGTACTCATTCGCCAGTGCTGTTTGGAGCCCCAAAAGGCTCTGCTTTATTTTTAAATAGCCATCCCCTGCTGCTATCGTATGGCTGTAGAGAACCCAGAACCAACTCTTTATTTTAAAAAAGAGCATCTATTTTGATTCAGAGTCACTAGGAGAAAGCTGGACTCTAAATGCAAAACCCCCAAAATTCATAAGTAAAGCTTCTTTCTGTTGTACAACAGATTCTAGCACCTGACCTCCTCTGGTCCTGGAGATCACAAGCTCCGAGTTTTGACAAAGCCTGACCACAAGAGCTGTCGAAAACAAAGCCAGTCTCTCCTGGGAAGCTCAGCTCTGTCTTCTCTCTGACTGCTGTCATGGCATAGAGTCCAGCCTCTCCTGCCAATTCTGAGCTTTTAGAAAAAGAAAGGAAGGGATTCAAGTTAAGAACAGCCACCTGGAACCCTGATGAGGACAACAGCAGTCTTGCCACTGACAGGCCAATTGAAACGCACTGGTTGTATGTCAATAATGACATATGTTGCAGCAGGGTAATCTGCTGGAACAAGGAACGGGGAGTTGCCTAGAGGGAGAGAAGGAAAGCAGGTGTGTGGGCAGAGCTGTGTGTAGGCAGGCTGGCAGTGTTGCAACGTTATCTGTGGCACAGGTTAGGATGTTCTGCACATGCTCATATTCCCATAATTATCTGAGGAAAGAGTTATGAGAAACTAGGACGATCCCCCTCTCTTTGCATTCCTCTGCATGAACACACCACTTCCTGTTTCCCTGCAAAAAGAATGCTGATGCCTTTTTAAAGCACAGACGCCAGTTCTAATTAATGTCTCCAGATGTCCTTCCTCCCAATCGTGGGCCACGTCATCTCAATCATCGCAGGAGATTTGCCCTCCTCTAAAAAAAAAAAAAAAACGGATCCAAAGGCAACTGCTAAGGGTTAACGATAACCAATTTTGTTGTGGTGTGCATAATTCTGACAGCCCACAAGCCCAGCAACTTTGCAAGCCCAAAGAAATGCCTCTAGCTCCCCTTTTCCATTTTCACATACCACAACCTATTTATTTTTCTTTGAAGAGGAACATGAATAAATATGCATTGTATGCATTATTTTTAAAAGATCCAAATCTGCGAATCCAGGAAAGCAAGACACATCTGCGGAGATTACCACGGTGATAACAAGCACATAAGAAATCAACAAGGCATGTCCGCATACAAGCTGTCTTTAAGATGTACCTCCAAGGACATGCATTTGGTGACCTGGCCATGGTGCTGAAGGATTCATGTTTCCCTTGCATTTTTCCCCCACTTAAAAAAAGCCTACAATCTCACATTTCAGCCTGCTCCGTCCTGGATGGCACCTTCATGCACCACCACGTTAGTGCCATGCCGTATCCAACATAAATTGCTGATGGATGCAGTTCACAGACCCACAAACCCACCAGCAAGTCCAGAATTACAGCTCAGGAAGCATAGTTCTATACCTCCAACAGCAACATTTCTAAATTGGAGGTGGTGTTGATGGGTTCTTAAGTATTCCCATCCGATTCCTTTTGCACAGCGTAATTCCAAACAGAATACATTTAACTTTGTGTATGTGTGTTCATACTGGGGGGAGGGGGTGGAATCCTACAATTTCGTAATAAAATTTTATACTTCTAATAAAACACAGTAGCGTGGAAGTTATGGCATATTAAATTCCTGCAAGCCCTGTGCAAGAAGGGAATTAATGTCCCATCAGTCAATACCCCGTCATGTCTTATTGCTTAAGCAATGTTGCCATTTGAAAGTGTGATGCTTACTATCTAAACTCCACCTCCACCCCTTGTCCCAAGACACACAGTTTTCAAGTGTGAACTTTTAGACTGTTAAAATGACTGGTCTTCACTCGTTCCACTCCTCAAGTGCTCCTTGATTTGTATTTCTGCAATCTGAACCCAATTAACAAGAGCACTGCTGGATCAGACCACTGGTCCATGTAGTCCAGCATCCTATCTCACACATTGGCCAACCATTTACCCTAGAGGGTAAAAAAATACAGGGCAGAGGCCATATTGCCTCCTGGCACTGGTGTTGAGAGGTTTATTGCCTCTGAACTGAGAGATTCCTTTGGGTCACCATAGCTAGTAGCTACTGATAGCCATATCCTCCATGAATCTCTCTAATCCCTTTATAAAGCCCTCTATGCCTATGACCATTACTACATTCTCTAGCAGCAAATTCCACATTTCAATCACTCATTTTTTAAACAAGTATTTCCTTTTGTCTGTCTTGAATCTACTGCTTATCAGCTTCACTGTGTTATAGCATTTTCATCTGTTACTCCTACTGGGACATGAGAGGCATACAATCCTGCTACATTTCCACCAGGCTTTAATGCCATGGTCCAGAAAGCAGTTATGACAGCCCCATCTACTTCCCTCCCTCAGAGGCAAGATTTTCCCTCCATTTTTCTTTCCCTTTTGTGACTGAGCTGTCCTAGTTGTCTCTTTTCTTCTTTCCTAATAAATTCTGGCTGTTCCACCTTGTCACAGTCTAATATTTGGGCTGTTTGCTCAGCCCAGGAACCCTGAGGGAAAGATCGGGAGCCCCCTTTAACTTATACAACTTCAATGAAACTTGAAAAGTTTTTTAAATACTCCAAATCAGCAAAATATTTTATTGAACATAGAGGGTAATGGTCAAGTGGAATCAGGGGTAAAACTTCTGATGTAATTCAATATAGATCACTGAGGAAAAATCAGTACATGCACAGACTATACTTCTTATGTTTGAGGCTAATGGAAGTTTCTTAAGCTATTCACAGTGACTTAAATCTTTCTGTTAGAGGGCTTTTGTTTCAGTGTTTTCCCCAAACTCTTCAGTTCACTTTCTTAAGGTATGCTCTAACTTTTTTTGTTTCCAGAATGTTGGTACACTCTTTCCAGTACCTAAACTTCTTCTCTTGAAATACCAGTACTCATCTTGAGTTCTTAACTGACTCTTAAGGTTTCCAAAGGCAACTTCTAACCACATCAGACTAGGGATCTCTGTACTCTTCAGAGCTATCACCCTGTTTAGACTGGGCAGGGAAATTCTTTCTCTCTCTAGAAGATGTCTCCCCTTTCCTTGGCTCAAATGGGAGTCTTTGCCTAACTTTCCAAACTTCCTTGCCAACTTTCCCCTATTCTCCTGTCTGTGTTAAACTGTTCTCAGTCACGGCTGAATTCTGAATGAATTCTCCTCCTTGGCATTCCACTCTAAAGTCTCTCTCTGCTAAGCCCATGCTAACTAATCAAATAGTCTGGAGCAGCCTGTCACTCAGAGCTCTCTGTGTGAAGAATTAACTCTTCACAGTCATTCAGTTGATTGTACAGTACTTCTAAGTTTTTAAAAAGTGCAGTCCATCACAGCAGTAATGGAATAGACCCACATAGTTTCCCCTAAACTGAGGGGTGGGGGAGACATTTCATTATTGTATGCATGAAAAATTGAAAGTTGACAAGCAATTCACTCACTCAAAGACACAACATCCCAGTACATACAATCTCTGTACTGTTGAATGAACTTCTGGAAAGGGAAAGCAAACCTAAGCAGACTGTCCCTGTCTCCATGTGATTACTGCAGGCTCATGAGCAAAGCACCTACATGTGAAGAAAGGACCCATGAAAACACTCCCACTCCATAATCAGCAACATTTGGAAAGCAGTGTCCCTGATCATGGAGAGGGACTATCCTTCATACAGTTGCAGCATACAGTTAAACCTGTAATCACATGGAGAAGGGCAATGAGCTTGTATGCAGTAACAGACCATCTGTATGGAATGCAGAAGGTCCCAGGTTTAATCCCTAGCATCTTCAGCTAGAAGAATTAGTTAACATATGATGTGAAAGAAGTCCATCTGAGACCCTGGAGAGACACTGCCAGTCTGAGCAGACAGTACTAACCTTGATAGATCAATGATCTGATTCAGTATAAGGAAACTTCATATGCATTCCCCAACCAACATTCAGAGAGGTTATTTATAGAGGAATAGTAGGTAAAGGCAGGGTATTCAGAAGCACCTCTGCATTTGAGGCAGCAACTCTTACAAGAGAGTCACAGCCACATGACCTGCTGGAGCACTTCTATAGCACTTAAAAGGAAGCAGTAAGCCCAGAGGCTCATTGGTCTGTTTCCCAATGCATACTAATCAGACTCTGAAGTCACTCTGAGTCACTGAGAGCGAGTTTGGCATAATGGTTAAATGATCTGAAGAACCGGGTTTGATTCCCCACTCTTCCTTCACATGAGGCTAGCTGGGTGACTTTGGGTCAGTCATGGCTCTCTAAGAGCTGTTCTCTCAAGAGCAGTTCTCTCAGAGCTCTCTTGGCCCCAACTACCTCACAAGGTGTCTGTTGTGGGGAGGGGGAGGGGAAGGAGATTGTAACCTGTTCTGAGACTCTGAGTGAAAGGCAGGGTATAAATTCAATCTCCTCCTTCTTCTCCTCCTCCTCTACAGTCTGCCCCCCACCACTTGTAGATGACCGGCCCAGAGGCAGCCAACAGCCAAAGTACAGTATACTGAAAAGAGCAGCTGGTTATGTAGAGGACTAAGAGTATTCGCTTTTTTGCACCTTTGTGTTCAAGAAATTACCTAAACATTCCTTGCTAGCATTGCACAAATAGGACTGGGGCATTCTCAAATGTGGACTTTCAGAATACACTCCAATGTACTCTAGTTCTGATGGAAAACATGGAAGGAGCAATAAATGTCCCGAGTGGAGTCATCGTGAAAGTGGTGTTGTGAGCTGGTTTAGAATAGTTGGTAAAACCAACCTTTGAAGTAGGTTGTTCTCTGTGGGCAGATGAGGGGAGGGGAGGGGCCGCGGCTCAGTGGTGGAACCTTTGCTTTGCATGCAGAAGGTCCCCTGGTTCAGTCTCCAGCATCTCCAGCTAAAACAACTGGATATGAGTTAATGGGAAAGATCCTGGAGAGTCACTGCCAATATGAGTAGATAATACTGATCTTGATGGACCCAAAGTTCAGATTCAGTATCAGGCAGCTTCATGTGTGTATTCAAGTCAACTCTTGCTTGAGCCCCTGAATAGTTGGCTTCCTACTCATGATGGGAGAAGCAAGACATGAGTCAAAGTAGTGGTTGCTTGAGGATCTCTAGTTACAGCCAGTTTGAGTAGACTTCCCCCAAAAGATGCAAGAGCCAAGCAATTTCCCCACTATGCTCAAGATCCAGTCATGACACTACAGAAAGACCAATATAAATGAGAAATACAAGAGAGCTGAAGTAGCAGCTGGTGAAAAGTGCTGTCAAGTCACAACAATAAACTTATGGCAACTACATTGATTATGCATGGGATAGAGAAGGTAGAGAAAGAAGTAATTTTCTCCCTTTCTCACCATACAAGAACTCATGGGCACTCCATGAAATTGCTAAGCAGTACTTCTTCGCCCAAAGGGTGATTAGCACATGGAATTCACTGCCACAGGAGGTGGTGGCAGCTACAAGTACAGACAGCTTCAAGAGGGGATTGGATAAACATATGGAGCAGAGTGGCTATTAGCCACAAGGTATAGATGGGGCATGTGATGCTCTGTATTTTTGGTGCTTGGGGGGGGGGGCAGCAGTGGGAGGGTTTCTAGTGTCCTGGCCCCACTGGTGGACTTCCTGATGGCACCTGTTGTTTTTTTGGCCACTGTGTGATGCAGAATGTTGGCTCGGATGGGTCACTGGCCTGATCCAACATGGCTTCTCTTATGTTCTTATACTCATGAGGTTTTCAAAGCAAGAGAAGAACAGAAGCTTTTCCCCATTGTCTGCCTCTGCACAGCCACCCTGAACTTCTTTGCTGCCTTCCCATCCGAGTACTAACCAGGGCCAGCCCTGCTTAGCTTCTGAGATCTGATGAGATCCTGCTAACCTAGGGAAGCAACTAGGAGGGAAAACCCCTACGGATCAGAAAAGCTCTGGTTTGAATCATACCTCTGCCATGGATTCACCAGGTAAGACGGGGAAGGCCCATTCACTCACCCTCAGCCCCATTACCTTCCATATGGGGTGGCCCCTCCCCCGCAACCTTGCATGGCCAGCATAAGGACAACTGACATAATATAGGGGAAGTGCTTTGAACACTCTCACGTTCTATTAAATTATTCTGCCCCCTCTGCTTTATGAAGAGCAGCTGCTAAAATACGGTGTTTTCCCCCTGCCCTGCTGTTCCGGCTGAATAAGGCAAAGCTCCAAAATTGATCATCACTCATGTGCAGTAACGATTGGAAATAAATATGCCAGCCGAATGGTGCCGCTGCTTAGCATAATAGAGGCAAAGTCCAAATGCTGGCCTGCATTCCAAATGGTACAACTTTAAATCATGAGGATTTTTTTGTGGCTGCACATTATGTTCATTATGTCCAAACACCTAGAGATGAGTGGTTTTCTTGAGTTCCATTCCATTTATATTTTGGAATTTGTCTCTGCTACATGCAGCTCCTCCTCCATGCAAGTTTATGTCAAGCATGCGTATTTTCTAAGCACAATAGTGGGTTCTTAAACAGAAAGGAGACCATTAATATCTACCACCTCCCTCCCTTTTGTTCCAAAGGTTAGGTAAATAGTAATTCCATCTAGCCCAAAGATGTTCCCGCCGCAGCCGGGCTGTGAGGTACCTCTCCCCCACATTCACACAGACAGCTCTTATCAGGTCTGGAAGAAGTGTGAGAAACGGAGATGTTTTTAATAATCTACATTCCTTAGTAGTAAACTAGATACTATGTACTAACCTTTGAACCCGTGACTCAAAATGCATCTGTATGTTATCCTTTGAACTAATCCTATATAGTAACAGTATAATCATGTATACGTCATTACTTCCAAGGATTCTGTCCTTGGTAAAGCTTCAGAGTTTCTACAATAAAGTAACTTTTGATTTCACAACAAAAGACTGATTATTGAGAAATAGCAATGCTTGACAGTTTAACTCTGAGGATTTTCAAAAATCCCCAGACCAGATCATGGACAGCTTCCAGCAGTGCATGTATATGTTATTGTTTCTCTTTCTATTACTGACGCATACATGCACTACACTACAAAAGAAGCAAAACTGATACGGTTCCCTGGAGGATGCTTCTGCCCTTGACCCATTCCAGTCCAGTTTCCACCCTGGCCATAGGATGGAGACTGCATCGGTTGCCCTCATGGATAACCTCTGGAGGCACCTGGATCCAGGTGGGTCAGCACCGCTGCTGCTTTTAGATCCTACAGCGGTGTTTGACATGGTTGACTATAATCTCATGACCCACTGCCTCGCTGACGTAGAAGTTCAGGGGGTTGCCTTACAGTGGTTCTCCTCCTTTCTCCACGGTCAGGGACAGAGGGTGGTGCTTGGCGAGCAGGTCTCCTCACGATACCCACTTGAATGTGGTTTGCCCCAGGAGGCAATTGTCTCACCAATGATGCTTAACAGCTAGTCTGGGAGTTTGGGCTGGGTTGTCACCAGTATGCAGGTGACACTCAGCTTTATCAGTTGATGGATGGCTGCCTAGACTCCACCCTGGACCATCTGGCTGAGGTACTGGGGTGGCTGCAGCAGAGTTGGCTGAGGCTTAATCCAAGAAAGATGGACATCCAGTCCAGAGAGCCAGTTTGATGTAGTGGTTAAGTGTGTGGACTCTTTTCTGGGAGAACTGGATTTGATTCCCCACTCCTCCACTGAAAGCTGCTGGAATGGCCTTGGGTAAGCCATAGCTATCACAAGAGGTTGTCCTTGAAATGATAGCTTCTGAGAGAGCACTCTCAGCCCCACCTACTTCACAGGGTGTTTGTTGTAGGGGAGGAAGATAAAGGAGATTATGAGCCACTCTGAATGGAGGGCAGAATATAAAACCAATGTCATCTTCTTCTACCTGGGCTGGGGTGGAGTGGAATCAGGGATCCAGCTCTCAGCCTTGGATGGCATACCACTTGTGCCGGCCCAGAAGGTGAAGAGCCCGGGCGAGATCCTGGATGCCTCACTCTCTATGGAGGCCCTGGTCATCTCTGTAGCCAGGTCAGCCTTTTATTACCTCCAGCAGATCAGGCACCTACCTCTCCCCTCAGGACTTAGCAGCAGTGACCCTTGCAATGGTCGCTTTCAGACTGGATTACTGTAACTGTTTTAATGTTATGCTTTATTGATTCTAATTGTTTGATTTTGTTGTAATCTGGCCTGAGCCCGTTCATAGGGTAGGGTGGAATATAAATCTGCTACATAAATAAAATAAAATTGCATGTACAGCTGAATAAAGATGCTTTTGGGTGTCAATGCGCGTAGTACTGTGCCAAGGCATTGTAATAAAACTGTATATAAAATCATACTAAATTGTTTTTTGGGTAGTGTTTTAGCAATGTGCACACGTACATCAAGACGACTGGAGGAAGACAGGTTGTAAATGAACACAATGTTACAGCAAACTGTGCACGCATACCACTCTGTACAAAACTCTGGAAAGGAACAAGTGGTCCTCTACTTGTTTACTTCCTAGAGAGGAAATTTCTATTTTTAAAAAAAAAAAAAAATACTCCCTATGGGGAAAGAGGAAATCCCTTGAGGCCAACCAGGGGTGATATAAAGCCACTGGGAACAGAAGTTTGGATAAAATACATGTCAGGGGTCAAAAAAAGTACAAACAAGACCAGAGGAGCTCCCCTGAGGAGCTGTCCATGGTGTAAAAGAGCCTTACCTGACCTAGGGATGCTGGCAAATTTCATGACGGCCCTGATCTGATGTGAAAGCTCATATTTCTTGTATGATTTCTCCACAGTCACAAGCAAACTAGTCACCCTGTCCCCCCCCCCCTCCATACTCACAAAAAAGGTGACAGAAATACTACTGTTGAAATTGTCACCCCTCCTTCTTTTGAATCAATTATATAAAAAGGGGTGTGGAAGAAACACAAGGAAATTAAAAACTTGCCAATGACAGACAGGGTGAAACTGGACCTCCTTGAGCAAAAAATTAAAAGAAATTGGGGGGGGGGGCAGATTTGCATCCCCCTTCCCTCATTGTACTCCAAACTGTTTAGCCAACTTTTCAGGGCAGAACAAGCTTTTTATAATCCAGGGATTATCGCAGGCCACCGGAAATACAATTTCAAGAGGGAGAGGGATTATTCAACTTTTATTCCTCGTAAGAATTTCCCCCTGAAAACTGCCAGTCAAGCACCCTGGCTGGGCCTCTCTTCTGGGTCCTCAAAAATCTCTTTCCAGGGGGATAAAAGCTGCTTAAGGGAAGCAGAGGCACCAGCAGGACAATGGGTGAGGAGATGGACAACCCCACCCCCCTCCACACACGCACACACTTTTCTTCTTTTAAAACCGGCAGCCTCAACGACTGTATTTTAACAAAATTAATGGATTAAAAAGAATTGTAAAACTCAACTAACTTGAGATTGCATCCTCAATGAGATGGCAAACACCTACAAGCTACATCCAGAGGTCATTCATATGACTGAATAAGCCTTGCAAAAATGCCACTTACTTAATTGGCATGCCAGACAGGACCTTCCCACATGTCATTTTGTTCTACATGAAGGGATTTTTTTTTTTTTGGGTATGGAAGAGTATTCAGTCATCTGATTCCTGCTAGTGACTCTGAACTGGTACATCCCAGGCTTATATTTAGCACCTCAATGAGAACTAGTCCCCTCTTGTTATTCCCAACTCTATACCAGCAGCCTACTCCTTGGCTGAGAACTTCTAGCTAATGGTGCTCATCATTCTCTAGGTATGTTCAACTAGATCTCAGAGTCTTGTCCAGTACCTGTTTGCACCCTCAAGACCAAGGTGGCTGACCTGGAGAAGCAGAGACAGTCACTTTGGCACATAGATAAAACCTGGGCTTTTTTTCTGGAAAAAGAGGTGCCGGAACTCTCAAGAGGGAAATGAAGGAGAAAGACATGGGTGCCCCTCATTAATTTTTAAACTTTTATTTAATATAATTTTGTTTCCACAAAGAGTTCCATTCCACTGCATCCCCCCAGGAATAAAGCCTTGGATAAAACTCTCCGGGACTTGTTAGATGGGCCCCAGTATGAGAATGGCAGCCCCACTGTTGTTAAGGAGCATGAGGGAAACAGGGCACCATGCTGAAGAAAGTGGGAATGTCCCCTCAGAAGGCACCCTTTCTACAGTTGGTGAACAGGTATCCTTTCACACTCAGGAACCATCCCAGGGCACAGAGGAGGAGGGGGTTCTTGGTAATTGTTGTTTCGATCCTTAGGCACATAGACAGATGTGTTGTGAACCCCCAAGCTGACCATATGGTGAGTTGCCTGCCTGGTGTGAAGGTAGCAGACATTATGTGTGTCTCAATAGGGTGGTAGACAGCGCTGGAGAGGAGCCAGTGGTCATGGTACATGTTGGTACCAACAATGTGGGGGGATGTAGTCATGTGGTCCTGGAGGAAAAATTGAAACTGCCAGGCAGGAGTCTCAAGCTCAGGACCACCAAAGTAACCTTTTCAGAAACGTTGTCTGTTCCAAGTGCGGGGCCAGATAGACAGGCACAAATCAAGAGTCTCAAAGGGTGGAAGAGACAATGGTGGTGGCAGGCAGGTTTTAAGTTTATTAGGCACTGGGACGCTTTTTGGAACAAGCAGGACCTCTACAAAAGTTTGTTTGGAGCAGATCAACACCACAGGGTTTTTCAAGCTAAAAAAATGCAGAGGACCACAAAAATAACTCTGCTCCATTGTAGCAATAACAGTTCAATGCAGGGCTTTTTTTTGTAGAAAAACTCATTTGCATATTAGGCCACACCCCTAACATCACCATTGTTTCATACAGGGCTTTTTTGCAGAAAAAGTCCAGCAGGAACTCATTTGCATATCAGGTCACACCTCCTGACTCCAACTGTGTTCCTGTGCATTCTTGCTCAATAAAAGCCCTGGTTCAATGCAAGTTAATGCCTTCCATCTTTACCTGGAGATGTGGGTATTGAACCTGGGGCCTTCTGCTTCAAAGGCTTGTACTCTGCCACTGAGCCAGGCCTCTTTTCACATTCCCTGAACAGAGGGTAGGATGCTTTGACACACTAGGCCTTTGGGTTCTTGTGTAATTCTGCAAGTATGTTTTTTTTTAAAAAAAACTGGTCTAGCTAACTTACAGTCTTCAGCCTTAAAGGGAAACTTATGAATAAATGGCTTTATGCCCAGAATAAACCTCAGAACAAGTGGAATAGACTTTGTAACAATTATTCTTTGGTCTTATATCATTCTTTTAGGGAACATGAAGCAGAAGTTTTAGTAAAGTTATGCGCTGGTCCATGTTATAGCATCTATATAAGATAACAACACCTCTGGTTCTCTCAGAACTGGAACTTGGGGAAATCTACTATAAGGGTCAAGAAGCAACTGTCAGAACAGGATATGGAACAACTGATTGGTTTAGAATAGGAAAAGGAGTTCCACAAGGATGTATATTGTCACCCTGCTTATTTTATTTATATGCTGAGTACATCATGCGGAATGCTGGCCTGGAAGAAGCACAAGCTGGAATTAAGATTGCCGGGAAAAACATCAACAACCTCAGATATGCAGATGACACCACTCTAATGGCAGAAAGTGAGGAGGACCTAAAGAACCTCTTGTTGAGGGTGAAAGAGGAGAGCACAAAAGTAGGCTTGAAACTCAACATCAAAAAAACTAAGATCATGGCATCAGGCCTCATCACACCTTGGCAAATAGAAGGGGAAGACATGGAAGTAGTGAGAGACTTCACATTTCTGGGATCCAAGATCACTGCAGATGGTGACTGTAGCCATGAAATTAAAAGACGCTTGCTCCTTGAGAGGACAGCTATGGCGAACCTGGGCAGTATAATAAAAAGTAGAGGCATTACCCTGCCAACAAAAGTCCATATAGTCAAAGCGATGGTATTCCCAGTAGTAATGTATGGCTGTGAAAGCTGGACCATAAGGAAGGCCGAGCGCAGAAGAATAGATGCTTTTGAGATGTGCTGGAGAAGACTCTTGAGAGCCCCTTGGACAGCAAGAAGATCAAATCAGATGCTGAAGCTGAAGCTCAAATACTTTGGACACCAAATGAAAAGGGAGCACTCCCTGGAAAAGATCCTGATGCTGGGAAAGACAGAAGGCAAAAGAAGAAGGGGAGGGCAAAAGATGAGAGGGCTGGACAGTGTTACTGATGTAACAAACACAAATTTGAGCAGACTTCGGAGGATGCTGGAAGACAGGAGGGCCTGGCGTGACTTTGTCCATGGGGTCACAAAGAGTCGGACTCGACTGTGCGACTGAACAACAACAACAAAACGTTCCACCATTTTGGCAAAGAAACTTAAAAATCTTTTTTTTTCTTATAGTGATCTTAGGTAGAAGAGGAATGACATATTACGCTGTATATATATTCAAGTTATGCTTGAATTCCTTCACAAGTTATGCTTGAACCATTCCTTCACAATCAGAATCCTGAAATTAGAGGCCCCTCACATGGAATATATGCTGTGTATATATTCAAATGTCTTGTTTAGTCAGATCTAGAGTAATCAGATTGTTTTAAACAGAAGGTTTAATTAATATATTGCCTCATTATTAACTGGGAAATACAAGGTTTCACTTTGAACTAGAAAGAAACAAACAAACTTTAATATCAGCCTTAGAGGACAATGCCCTACAAAGATTGAGATCAATTTCACACTAGGGCTTATCCCAAATGCATGTACATAATGCGACCAACATTTACATACGCTGGAGAGTAAGAGGTTGGAAGCAATGGGCTGCCAAGGGTCATCATATCATAGAAGAGCCCTTTTGCCCCCAGCGTTTCTCTTGGTTTTTGTGCAAGCTGCCCCAGAGCTGCAGGTTGGCCTGCCACTCTCCCACAGAAAGCAGAAACCTCTTGTAAGAGGATCTCACTTGCTGTGGAAAAGAGGCACGCCAGCTCACAGCTCCGGGGAAGCTTGTGCAAAAACGGAGAGAAGCACCAGGAGCAAAAGGGTTCTCCACTCAGAACAAGCCAAGTGCAAAATTGGTCTGAATGTTTTAAGGGAACATTCAGTTATCAAGCAGCCCTAGTGGCTAATGCATTGCTTTAATTCAGCTAAAGAGGACTCTCCATGTGGCTGTTGAAAGTAATGCCTCATCACAGGTAGGTCCCAATGACAGGCAGCACACATGAGAGGTAGAACCTTCCCCCCCCCCCATCCCTTATTTAAAAATGAAAACTGGTTTCATGGGAGTCTGAAAGGAAGCACCATGATACCTGCAATTGTCATAGCTGCCTGGTAAACCAGAGCCCCTTCCTTCTCCAAATCAGCCCATGCTGGACTGTATCTGCTGCTCATCCTCGAAAACAAATTAAGATCTTTATTGGATTAAAAACAGGAAGAGGATGGAGACAGAGTGCATTTCCGGGCCATGGCACCTGGCCAAGCGCATTAAGGCCCAAATGCACGCACCTAATGCGACCAACATTTACATACGCTGGAGAGAAAGAGGTTGGAAGCAATAGGCGGCCAAGGTTCATCATATCATAGAAGCTGCAGAAGGAGAAAATAATGTGAAGGAACTTATAATGAATTACCACTCTTGTGTGAGGCTGCTGTTCACGCACCTTTGCAATCAGGGTGGCCCATCAGTGTTCTTTTTCCATTTTCTGTGTTCTCAACTGGAAACTTGGGAGACCAAAGCAGAAAAGCTCTACATCAGCGGTGGCCAACGGTAGCTCTCCAGATGTTTTTGCCTACAACTCCCATCAGCCCCAGCCATTGGCTGGGGCTGATGGGAGTTGTAGGCAAAAACATCTGGAGAGCTACCGTTGGCCACCCCTGCTCTAGACAAAAGACTCTGGATCCCAGAACTACTAACAGGCAACCCATGGCCAAGTTACTGCAAGGGAGCATGAACATTTGCACAAGGTACATGACTAAGTTACTGTCAGGGAGCATGAACATTTGGAGATGAACACTTGTACAGGATAGCAAAGCCTACCAGGCCACAAACAGCTCCCGTTCCAAGACAAGACCCAATCTTTACGTGGAAGTAAGTCACAAACTGCCCTGACCTCTGTTTTGTACTTGGGTGGGAGAGCACCAATGTCGTCCAGGGCCAGACAATGGCAAACCACCTCTGATTGCCCTTTTTACCCAAAGCCCTATGGGGCCACTGTAAGTCATTCTCAACTTGACAGTGTTTTTTTCCACAGACTGACAAACCAGATGGAGGTAGATGCAAGGTTTGTTATATGTGTCTATCTTCTACCTGACAAAGCCTACTAGTGCTCCTTGCAACCATTCCTACTGCTGTCCCTGAAGTGTTATGAATGGGAAACGCAATGCCCAGAAGACCAACCTCCCATGCCATGGGTACCCTGGGTTGTTCTTTAGTGCCTTCTATAAAGAGATAACCACCAGTGCTTTCTCCACCAATCTTAAAATTTTCCTGAAAGAAGTCAAATGGTACCATTCACAACACTTTGGACTCCCGTTAAGAACTAATGAGGTGTCAGCTGTCTGATCAGGATGAGAGGAAGTGAAGCAAGTCTCTGGAGAGGTGTCCAAAACACTGCCTCTTAGTATTATTAATCTGTATCCTTGTCTTCTCCTTCCCTTCCCTCAGGGAAGTGTACATCATTCTCCTCTCCTCCTTTTTATCCTCACATAACTCTGTGAGGTAGGTTAGGCCAAGAAAATGCATTCTAAATGAAAGCAAGTTCATGTCATAGGTTCCCTGACGGGATGATATATTTATCTCATGTTCAGGGCTCCTTTTTTTGTAGCAGGAGCTCCTTTGCATATTAGGCTATGCCCCCCCCCCCGATGTAGCCAATCCTCCAAGAGCTTACAGGGCTCTTCTTACATGGTCTACTCTCAGAGGATTGGCTACATTGGGGAGCGTAGCCTAATATGCAAAGGAGCTCTTGCTACAAAAAGAGCCCTATATGTCAGGGGTGGCCAATGTTAGCTCTTGAGATGTTTTTTGCCTACAACTTCCATCAGCCCCAGCCAGCATGGCCAATGGCTGGAGCTGATGGGAGTTGTAGGCAAAAAACATCTGGAGAGCTACCGTTGGCCACCCCTGCTATATGTGATTAACCTAACTCATTCTGGAAGCAGCTCTCCAGAGTCCTGAAATCGGAGAAGCCAGCCATTGAATCAGAGACCTTTTGCATTCAAATCTTGCTCTCTGTCGCTGAACCACAGCCCCTTTTCTTCCAACAATGCTTTGCAAGAGAAAAGTTGCAGCGAACGCAAGTTGGCCAATGTGTGGTTTCAACCTGAGCAAGTAGCAGTTCCCTGCACAGGAATGTCAGCTTAAGAGCAGCGAAGATGGTGTCCTGTTGGGCCATTTAGAAGATCTATAAATCTCTAGAGGGTAGATTACCAAAAGTCACTGAAGGCAGATGGATAAAGCAATTATTAATATTTTAAATTGAATCCTGACTGCTTGAGCTCTGTTTAAGTATGTAATTACACCATAATTATATGGCCTTCATTTGTTTTTGTTTTTTCAGAACACACCATAAAGAAGGCACACAAGATTACCCTCCACCAAGGATGATGGCACACCTAGCAACTGGAAAAAGAAGAAAGAAGCAGGTGCCAAGTGAAAATATGTGTTAAAGCTTTATAGATCCCCATGTGTTTTGCTGTTAAGCTTCTTCAGGGGATCCTCTGCAGAGTTCTTCAAAATCCACTTTGAGCAATGAGGTGGGTGAGATGCTGCACTCTCTAAAGCAGGGTTGTTATGAGGGCCAGACTGACATAAACGAAACCTTGTCAGGCCGAGCCATGTGTGTCATACAATGTAATGCCAGGTAGCAGAGATATAAACTTTATAAAATACACAAACACAATTAAAGATTTAAAAAAACTTAAACCATGATTAATACATAAAGACTTGTTGGTCTTAATGGTGCTTTCTTTATATCTCCCCCATGTGATCCAGGGAACTGGGCAAAAGAAGCTCTGGTTCTTTCCTTCCTTCCTTCCCCAGGGGACCAGGAGGGGAGGAGCCTCAGCTAACTGAAGGAAGAGAGGCTTGGCTCAGTGGTTCTGCTGTGAGATTGAGAGCCTGGCAAAGCAAGCTATTCCTCCCCACTTCCTCCCCAAGGGAGGAGCCTCAGCCAATGGAGAAAACAGATGTTTTGCTCTGTAGTTCCTGTGCGACTGAGCAAGCCTGGCAAAGCAAGCTGTGATACAGAAGGAAGCAAAAGAGGGCGAAGGAAGCAGATGACAGCTATTTGTTCAGGGGGCTGATAGGAACCCCCCTGGAGCCTGACTCAGCCCCTGGGCTGCATGTTTGACACCCCAGCTATAAAGGATCTATAAAACCTTAACAAATATTTTCACCTGGCACCTGTTTTTTCCTTCTTTTTTCCCTGTCTACTGATGTGACCATTTGTTCCTCCCCACCTAGCAACTGGCCAGCCAGTATACAACATTCCAAGAAGACATTTAGGAGGAATCATCACACAGTGGTTAGAACACTGGTAAGAGCATCAACCATAGGAGCATCAAAGGTGCAGAGATCTTTCTTTTTAAAAAGAGGTAGATGACTGGTAAGAATGTGAAAGAGGTGAGGCAGCAAAAAAACAAAATTAAAGATCCAATAAGGGGAGAAAAAAGGGATCCTGAAGTTCAACAAGTCCTTTTCTATCAAATTTTGGGATCAATGACCTGGGAAGGTTGAAGAATATGGCTGAAGAAAGAAAGGAAACAGAGTGGCCCTAAGGTATGCTTATTCCAAAGCAGTCCCTTTAGAGTACAGTAAGTTTTGCTCCCAAGGAACATAAGCCTACCTTGGAATCACCTCTATCCTAAGCACATTTACTCAAAAAGAATCCCCTTTGAGTTCAGCAACATTTACTTCCAAGTAAGGATGCAGAAAATGGCAGCCTTCTAGTAAAAAAAAAGTCTAACCTTAGAACAGAGCTCCTCTGTGGCACCAGTAGTGGGCTCCACAACAAAATGGCTGCTTGGGGAGGGGCAGTAAAATGTCTGCCATGAGACCTGGGCCTAATGTTTTAAAAAATGAGGGCCTCCAAAAGAATATTAGGCATTCCAAGCTAAATATATTCCTTGGGCTGAGGCATCTGTCTGCAAATGGGTGTTCCAAATGGGGGCACAGGTGATCCCTCTTGACGTTTTCTGAAGCGCTGTCTGCTCCACAGAAGTGGAGAAAAGGAAACACAGGAGGGCAACATTACTAAGGAAGCAGATGACTAAGGATTCAGAGGAGATTCTCAGCTCACCACAGATGACCCATGCTGCCAGTAAGCCTGGAGTCCAAGGCCAACATTCTATCACTTTATTCTGCTATGTAATGCCAATGTTTATTTGGGCTCTGAGACAGGGTTCAGGGATGTCTGACACCTTAAAATACTGTAGTATTTTCAGTGGCTTTTCTCTGCTATGGTAAAGGATAAAGAGGATGGGGAGAAAGAACCATTCCTTCACAATCGGAATCCTGAAATTAGAAAACAGGAGTCAACAATCAGCTTGTGATGGCACAGCTGGGGGCTACAGACTTGGAAGTTTCAATAAGACAGGGATAAAAATAGAGGCTGGAACATTAACAAAGAGACAGAAACAGAAGTGCCAGATGAAAATGATGCCACCCCGGCTTCCCCAGAATTCCGGCCAGATCTGGTTCTTTTCAATGCATGCTGTATTCAGAAAGAGCAGATCTTTTAGCTGCTCAGATCACTCGATCAGTTCCTTGACCTTGAAGCTTTTACATGGGTCAGGAAGTATCATCTGACCTGCTCTGGTCCATTGACACACAGAGTCCTGGCTCTCTTTCTTCTTTAATAGAACTGGGTGGTGGAGCAGAAGTTGAATCTCTACTGGTCAACCCCCACCCCCCAGGTCACTAATTTGACATCACAGTGTGGTATTTATTTATTTATTTATTTATATTAAGATTTATACCCTGCCCTTCTCACCTAAGTGTCTCAGGGCGGCTTACAACATGATAAATTAGACAACTTCAGATTGAAACATTTAAAATACAATTAAACTATAGGTTAATAAAAAGCAGGATAAAATAGGATAATTAAAACCGGCGGCCTATAAATACATTTTGTTCCATCCAGGATGTTTTCATTGTCAGTTAATGTCATAGGCCTGCCGGAAGAGGACTGTCTTACAGGCCCTGCGGAATTGCCCTAGATCCCGCAGGGCCCGTACCTCTTCCGGCAGCTGGTTCCACCAGTAAGGTGCCGTTGTTGAGAAGGCCCGGTCCCTGGTGGATTTTAGACGGGCCTCCTTTGGCCCGGGGACTACCAACAGGTTTTGTGAGCCTGAGCGTAGTACTCTCTGGGGAACGTGTGGGGAGAGACGGTCCCTAAGGTAGGCAGGTCCTAGGCCATATAGGGCTTTAAAGGTGATGACCAACACCTTGTACCGGACTCGGAATATTACTGGCAGCCAGTGCAGACCCTGGAGCCCCGGCCGAATGTGCTCCCATCTAGGGAGCCCTAATAATAGCCGGGCAGCAGCGTTCTGCACCAACTGCAGCTTCCGGGTCCGGCACAAGGGTAGCCCCATGTAGAGGGCATTACAGTAGTCCAGCCTCGAGGTGACCGTAGCATGGATCACTGTGGCTAAAGTGGTATAGTGGCTAAAGCAGGGGTGTCAAACTCTTGCATGCCAGATCTGACATAAATGAGACCTTGTTGGGCCAGGCCATCTGTGTCATAAAATGAAATGCCAGATAGCAGAGATATAAACTTTATAAAGGACACAGACAAACACAAAGATTTCTTTTTAAAAAAAATGAAATATGCTTAAAAGATTAGCACCTCTGCAATATTTTGCTTATTTAATTATTCTGATTACTGATACCTCTTGCTCTGAATTATTGCATCAAAATAGGGAGACAATGTCTGTGCTGTAGCAACCTTGAGTATGCTGTTCAGGTATGTGTGTGTGTAAGTTGCAAATCTACTTTTGATTTTTTGGCATTCATTACTGAACTTTCATAGTCAATGCTTTGAGCCTAAGACCTAGGGGAAAACATGAAATAGCTGGACATTGCGAGCTTTTGTACATAAGCTGCTTCATGTGCTGGTCAGCCAATGGAGAAAATAGAGGCTTTGCTTTGTAGCACCTATGCATTTGAGCAAGCCTGGCAAAGCAAGCTGTGATGCAGAAGGAAGCGAGAGAGAGAGAGAAGGAAGCAAATGACAGTGAGTTGCTCACAGGCCTGATAGGAGCCCTACTGAGGCTTGATCTGGCCCTTGGGCCACACATTTGACACCCCTGTAAGATTAGGATATGGAGACCCAAATTCATTCCGTCATGGAATGCTGCTGGGTGACCTTGAGTCACCATCTCAGCTTAACGGACCTTACAGGGATGTGGCAAGAGTAAAATGGAGGAGAGGAGAATTATGTAAGTCAGTTTGGGTCTCCATTGGGAAGAAAGGTGAGGCATATAGGATGGTTCACGAGTTCTCATTGTTGGTGTTTAGAAGTGTGTCTCCACAGAGAGACTGTAGACTGCTGGTTGGCAGACTAGGCCCCTCAGGACAGAGAGAAAGAAGAATAAGGAAGAAAACAGAGAGCTGAAGGTTCAAATAGACTAGGGGACTGCACACAGAAGAATAAAACTTGATGTTAAGAATCCTGACTTGTGTTGCCCACTGCCTGCACTAAGCTACAAAAATAAATGAAGTAAACAAACAAACATATGCTGGCGGACTTGGTGAGTCCAAATAATTTGGAGGCTTACTCTTTGCAGAAAAATCTGGAGAATTTTGAGAAATATCATAGCCTTTTCCAAAATATTAGTGAAATTCCTGATGAGCATCCCACACCTTCTTAGGCCTTTGTTTACAACTTGCATCCATGCTAGTGTCTCTGTCTATGCACACAGCAGAGCCTACAGATGGGGAGGTTGTTGGGAGAGCATTTGGACCCTTCTTGTACAATCCTTTTGATATGGGCTGCAACAGAGAAGTTGTATGAACCTCCAGTGTTATTGCTTTTTTATGACCCCGCCTCCAATATCTTGGTAGCTTCAAGGGTCAATGTTTCCTGCAGATTAGGGAAATTGGATTGTAGGGAAATATGGGTATTTTTGCACAACAAACTGTAAGTCATACCTGAACTCTTCTCAAGGAGTATGAAAAGTGGTAGGACTCAGTAGACATGCTGCTCACGCAGAAGGGCTCCGGTTCACCCTGCACATGTAATCAAAATGGGGGTCCCCAGGGCAGTACCCATGGGAACCATGGCACCTGTTGACCTCTTCCCTGACTCCTGCCAAGCACTCTTAGAAAGTGGGTGGAGCCAGGTGGAGCCTTTGCACAGCAGGTTGGCAGACTAGATTTTTAAAAATGATGATTCAGCAGCAGTTGGGTACCACAGTACAAGGATCTTCAAGGTGTGACTAGGGGTAAGCTATGTATGAAGCTGGGACCCAGACCCACCCAGGTCCTGTTTCCAGCGCTGCAGGGAAGGGAGAGAGCAGGGGCAGCCATGAGTAGCACCATGAATGTATTTTAATTAATTTAATTGTTTCTAAATTGCAACCTCAAATTGTGTTTTTAATGGATCGTTAGCTGCCCTGAGTCCACTTGCGGAGAAGGCGGGATAGAATAAAACAAATAAGGGGTGGGCCAGGGTCAATTGTGGGGAACTGAGGCCTGCCCAACCCAACACTGGTCCTATCTGCTGGCCCTGCAGTGTCAGAAGGGTGGGGCTGCCTGATGGCTACTTAGGGCACTGTACTGCCCCTGCTCACCATCTTCAGTCATTGGACAGCTTGGTCCACCCTCCTGGTCCTTTAGGTGTTTTACAGGAATTTGCATGTGGGTCTTGTCACAACTTAAGAGCCCCATGGCGCAGAGTGGTAAAGCTGCAGTACTGCCGTCCTAAGCTCTGCTCACGATCTGAGTTCGATCCCAGCGAAAGCTGGTTCAGGTAGCCGGCTCGAGGTTGACTCAGCCTTCCATCCTTCCAAGGTCAGTAAAATGAGTACCCAGCTTGCTGGGGGGAAAGCGTAGATGACTGGGGAAGGCAAACCACCCCATAAAAAGTCTGCCGTGAAAAGTTCGTGAAAGCAATGTCACCCCAGATTCGGAAACGACTGGTGACAGGGGACCTTTCCTTTCCTTTTCCTTGTCACAACTTGGCGGTATCAGCATGGGCTGAGTGTGAGGATCTCCCAAGGGATCTTGGCATGAGGGTCAACTGATATGCCCAGCCCAGGGGCCTGTCTGAGGATTACACTCATGCTCAGGTGGCAGGGGAGACCACCTCCGGGCATCCACCCCAGTGGGATCCAAAAGCCTGCCATCAGTCAATGATCCGGATCCTTATCCCATGTTGTGCCAAGGCTTACTACAGCTGTGTCCAATAAAGCTGTGGCCAATTTTATTCCACTTTTTCTGAAAAGAAAAACTCTGTGTATGTGTGTGTGTTTTAGTTCAACTGAAACTGCAAATTAGACTAGTATTTATGGGTGTAAAGAGGAACTTTTGTCTTGGGTGTCCACCTCGGCCCTCTCCTTGGCACTGGAGCCACAAAATATTTTAATATGTTCATTTTAAAAGGCATCCTGTTAAACAGACCTTCTGCCTGTAATACTGAGGAGTTACTATTAATACTGAGAAGTTACTCCCTAACATTTTGTAGTCAAAGCTCCTGCAACACACATTTTGTGGTTGTGTGTGCCCACCCTGTATCACAATTTCACAACTGCCTGCCAGTTTAAATAGGTTGGGGACCCCTGAATTAAAAGATCTGAAGTAACAGATGTTGAGAAAGACCTCTGAAGCACTGCTGCCTTTCAGAACAGAAAAACAGAAAAGCAGTCTGATGGAATGCAAGACATTTTCATATGTAAAGGTAATCCCCTGTGCAAGCACCAGGTCGTTACCGACCCAGGGGGTGACGTCACATCATGACATTTTCTTGGCAGACTTGATTTTCTTGGTTTGCCATTGCCTTCCCCAGTCATCTACACTTTATCCCCAGTAAGCTGGGTGCTCATTTTACCGACCTCAGAAGGATGGAAGGCTGAGTCAACCTTGAGCTGGCTAGCTGAACCCAGCTTCCACCAGGATTGAACTCAGATCACGAGCAGAGCTTGGACTGCAGTACTGCAGTTTACCACTTTGCACCACGGGGCTCCAGGTTACTCTAAAAAGACATTTTTCACCACCGCCTAGAACTATAGTCCACTTAGATTTATCCTTTGAATGACTATCTCCCAAGATGGTTATGGAATGACGCCACCTTCTTAGTGATGTGATGTTCTCCCCATCTTGAGGTTTCCAATCCTGAAGTTCAGTGCCACCCCCAAACCTATTATGCCAAAATAAGGCAAAGCCATTCCAAAGCTTCTGCTGGAATAATTTTTTCTAGTGTTCAAGATGCCAGTGGACTCCATTCAGCTTTGCTGCTTCAGCCTAACACGACTACCTATTTGGATTTATCAGATTAGGACAGTGTCCTTTGATCTCAGCAGCTACTGTGCTCAGCTCTTGCTATCCGGAACTCTAAAGAGAGTGATATTTCTGCTAAAGCCTTTTATCCGCGCTTCCTATGTGTGGCACCTACAGAAAATGTCAAGCCCTTGGCAAGCTGAGCTCTGTGCAAGACAGCAGCTGGTTCAAAACGGGAAAAGGGACCTCCCAGGGCCAACACAGTCTCATGCTTGGTTTCTTAACCAGGATCCCTGGGGTGTTTCCAGATGTCCATTAGACTGGCCCTTTCCAGACTGTAAGTAGCATAGAACTGAAAAGGAGAGGAGGAGGAGAAGAAGATGATGATATTGGATTTATATCCGCCCTCCACTCTGAATCTCAGAGCGGCTCACAATCTCCTTTATCTTCCTCCCCCACAACAGACACCCTGTGAGGTGGGTGGGGCTGGAGAGGGCTCTCACAGCAGAGAGACAACCTTTCAAGGACAACCTCTGCCAGAGCTATGGCTGACCTAAGGCCATTCCAGCAACTGCAAGTGGAGGAGTGGGGAATCAAACCCGGTTCTCCCAGATAAGAGTCCACACACTTAACTACTACACCAAACTGATTCTCAAGAGAAAGAAAGAAAGAAAACAATCTCACCAAACAAGATGCATCTGGAGAAAAAATTTACGATGATCAAGGCTGGCCAGTTCGGTAAATACATGAAGCTGCCTTCTACCGAGTTAGACGACTGATCTATCAAGGCCAGCATGGTCTGCTCTATCAGCACCTCTGCAGAGCTTGCGGTGAAGGTTCTCTACATCATCTACCACCTGACCCTCTTACATGAGATTCCAGAAGCAGAACTTGGGACTTTGTGCATGCCAAGTCGGTACTTACTATTGAGTCACATCTCCTCCCCTCTTGGCTTGGCCACTGACCATGAATGAGGGGCAATGGACAATCTAAACCAGTGAGGATGAAGACACATCACAGCTGCACCTGGCCAAGGTGGAGACTGGGAGCTAAACTAGATGCTACACTGCCCTCGTGTCCACCACTGGGCTGCCATTTTAAAGCCTAAAACAGTGGTTCAAAAATGATGTGGCTGGGCACTTGCAGAACATGGGAATTTATTTATTCATTTGTTGTTTCAACATCTAGGCCGCCCTTCCCTGCAGGCAGGGCTCAGAGCAGCTTACAGCAGAATAAAACACAGTAAAAACAGCAACCAAACTATATAAATTGCATTAAATAACATTAAAATACAGTAAAATTTTAGTATAAAGCAGTTCAGACGGTGAGTAAATAGGTGACATCGCCACGCCCCAAGCTTCTGCAGGTAGATGAGGGGTTGGGGAAAGCTGAGAGAGCTAGATTGTTTATTGTCCCATCGCAGTCCTCAACCAAAGGCCTAGTGGAAAATCTCCGCTTTGCAAGTCCTACGGAAGGGTAGCAAATCCTGTAGGGTTTGGATGTTCTCTGGCAGAGACTTCCATCAGGCAGGGGCCAAGGCTGAAAAGGCCCTGGCCAAGGACAGCCAGATTTTTTGTACCTGAGCATAACACTCTATTGGGGGCATATTGGGAGAGATAGTCCCAGAAGTCATTCTTGCTTCCTGCCTAGGCCTTTTCAGGTGACAAAGCAGCCATGCCCCACCTCCTACAGGCATTTTGGCACCTGAAAAGGTAGAGGACAAGAATATTCTCCATGCTATAGGCTCAGTCAGGATCCAACTCTTGGGGCATTTTTAAGTCATCCGTTTTAGGATTTTAAATGGTTCCAGCGTCCCCATGGCAGACACCAAGACACCGTCACATCTAGCTTGCCCCCGGAGATCTTCTCATTAAAGGTCTGGATAGCTTGAACACCACACCACACCACACCACACATCTATTGCACTACCCTACACTATTACATTAAAATGGGGCATTATTTTCTACTTTGACCATTACTGATGAGAGCCCAGAGTTTTCAGACTCTAACAAGGCCCCATCATTGGCACCAGCAGAAGAGATGTATTCAGGCACCTCTCCCAGAACAAAATGAGAGATTGCCCCCTGTGGTGTAACCAGATAATCTCCCTTTCACGGTGCAAGTGAAGAAGCCAAGAGTCTGCAGCTAGCCGTTGGGGGTTCTGCTAGGCTGTGAGCCTTGGTAGATGCTCTGCCAGACCAACTCTGATCCTTCTTGTGCCGCCAAAAAAAGAAAAGGAAAACTGTTAGCCTCTGGGATATCCTGGCAGGGGTTTTTTTTGTTTTGTTTTAGAAATATATTTTTCAGATGACCTTTCATTTTGAACAGATGGACACCATCTCCTCACTGCAAAGAACTGGAGAGTGAAAAATGTTCTCAATCTTGGCTAAGAGCTGCCAGTCAAAACACATGTGCTTCATCAAAATGCACAGCCGCCAATCCAAAACAAATACCGTTATTCCCTCGGTAATCTTAAAACACACACGAAAAGCTCTTCCTCAAAGGGAAAAACACAATAATTATTTCGGCATACAGCGAAGGCAAAATCTATTCAACCATCAAACACAAACTCACTTGACTGACACCTACATCATGAATCAATGTGTCTGAAACGGAAATTCATATTGAAAAACTGAGACTGCATATGAAGTTATCGCCTCCGGGAGACATCGATGCATTTGATATCTGGCTTGTTCAGTAGCCACTAGCCAGGTAATCCATGGAAAATGAGAATGGTGGCCATGTATTTTTAAAAAACAGCTAGACATATTCTTGGAGGACAGAGTCTTTCAATAGCTATATGCTAAATAAACACTCCAAGTTCAGTGGCACTATACTGTCTGCATTCTAGAACCTTGGAAGAAATGATGGGGAGTAGGGCTGTGACCTTTTTATCCCGATTTGTAAGTCTTGTTAAAGAATCTAGCTGGTCGCCTCTTAAGCCAGAATGCTGGGCTTTGTATACCTAAGCCCCAAACTAGCAGGTGTTTCCTGATTTTCATCAACTCACCAGGAAACATTTTGGAAACTAGGAAACGAGCATACCAGTTTTTCTGCTAGTCTCACTGAAGGCTTGATAGCCAGGGTTCCATGCAGGTAAAGAGTGCTGAGCATTCTGAAAGCCAATGTAATGTACTGGTCAAAGTGTCACAGAATCATAGAGTTGGAAGGAACCTCCAGATTCATCTAGTCCAGCTCCTTGCACAATGCAGGAAATTCACACAAATACCTATCCCCCCCCCACACACACACACCCAGTGACACCTGCTCCACACCTAAAAGATGGCTAAAAAACAACAACAACCTACCAGAAAAACAGGTTTCCTACCTGTAACTGATGATCTTCGAGTAGTCATCTGTGCATTCACACTCATGGGATGAAGTGCCAGCTTCAAAGTCTGGGATTTTTCGCTGCCCGACCCCGGTAAGCATGCACAACAGCCCCTGTGCGCATGCCCACCCGGTGGAGGCGAATATCCCGCCAGTTCCTTCCCACCACCACCAATCAAGAGTACCATGACCAGCAGCAGAGGGGAAGGAGGGCGGGTAGAGTGAATGCACAGATGACCACTTGAAGATCATCAGTTACAAGTAGGAAACCTGTTTATCTTCTTCGTGGTCTCTGTGCTTCACACTCATGGGAGATTAGCAAGCTAGGCTTACCTGGAGGAGGGAGCTGGCGGTTATGTGGAAGTAGCGGCTTGAAGGACCAGGGTACCCAGCTGTGCTCTGCGAAGCTTCCGAAGAAACCCGGAGAGGAAAAGGTAAATAACTACCGACCGGAGTGATGAAAAACAAGTCTATCCGACGCAGCGCTAAAGAAGGAACTGGCGGGATATTCACGCCCACCGGGTGGGCTTGTGCACTGGGGCTGTCGCGCATGCCTACCGGGGTCGGGCAGTGAAAAATCCCGGACTTTGGAATTACCAATCGGGGATCGGCGCTGGCGCTTCATCCCATGAGTATGAAGCACAGAGACCACGGAGAAGATTCCCTGGCCAAACTGGCCTGGAGAAAAATTGCTGCCTGACCCCAAAGTGGCCATCAGCATCTCCCTGGGCATGTAAGAAGGGGTCATGAGAACTAAACACTGATGCAGCCCTTCCTGCCCTCTGTGTCAAACAAAAGGACTTTGGAGCCCCTGGTTCAAATCCCCGCTTTGGCCGAAGGCACTTTGTAGCATTCGATCTCTCAGCCTAACCTACTTCACAAGGTTGGCATGAGGATAAAATAGGGAGAGGAGAATCACTTGCCCCGGTGTAAGATCTCTGCGCAGATTATTTAAACCTCTGGTCTAGGGACAGACCACTCAGCCAAGGAGCTGAGATTCAGGAGAAGGGTCCCAGAGCAGCTGTTTCTCTCCTCCTTCCAGGAAGGAGGTCTCCTGACAAGGTGCTTCGTGGCAGGCACTTTGAAAAAAGCACTTAACAGATAAAACAGTCAAATTCATATTTTTTTTAAAAAAGAGAAACATTCGGCAGGGCCAGCTGTAAGGTTACTGCAATGTGACAGGCAACCTACTTCTCCACAGTTGATGAGAATTGCACATATTTATTAGGGGGGCAGTTCTGTGCCCTTAACAATCCCTGCCAATGTGGTTTTTCAGACCATCCAGCTTTTACAAGAGATGGGCTTTTTATGTTAGCACGTTAGCTCACTGTCATTTAAAACTCACGTCTGACTTCGCGAACAGAAGTCTGCGGCTCCAGAGTTAACAAGAGACAGTAATTCATCCTCCTTCCTGCATGCTTCGCCTTTCTTTTTTTTTTTTTCCAATTTTAAATAAATTTATTTCTCCTGCAGAGCAAAACACCTCGCAGCTCAGTGCAATTCCTGTCCGCACATGATTCTTTTCACACCCAGGAGCAGGCAGGGCCAACCGGCAGCTCTCAAGGCAACCAAATTTTCATCAAGGTGCGGTTTTAAAAAACTCCCTTCATTTCCCTCTGTAAGAAAGCAAAGAACGGATATCCATGCATAGCCTGACACCTCACAGCTCCTGTGTGGACTAAAACAAAATCTATATAATGGGGCCAGCCAAGAAAGTCCAACAGATGCAAAAACATCTGGCTTTTTAAGAAGGTGGGGAGGGGGATGAAAGCCAGAAAGAGGGGATTGGAACAGACTGAACAAACATTCTTGTCTATTTCAACCCCCAGCATTTACAGATTACTTTCTTTGTTAATTAGGTGGACAGTTCTATATAAATAAGCAAAGGCAAGGCTTTTTTTGTAGCAGGAACTCCTCTGCATATTAGGCTACACCTCCCTGATGTAGCCAATCCTCCAAGAGCTTACAGTAGGCCCTGTAAGAAGAGTCCTGTAAGCTCTTGGAGGATTGGCTATGTCAGGGAGGTGTGGTCCAATATGCAAAGGAGTTCTGCTACAAAAAAAGGCCTGAGTGGAGGAAGTATTGTAAAGTGAGTTCAGCCAGCTCTGAATCAACCAAAAACACTTCACTGCAAGAAGAAACAGTCACAAACAGCACAGGCTCATTATGTACACTCTGGCCAAGCTCAACCAGACCTTCCTAGCAGGCAACAGTTACTCCTACTGGCTCATTCCAGAATCCTTCATTTGCATCTCTTTGTTACAAATTGTTACATGCCTAGCTTCCTGATTGGCTTCAGGATCCTGATTTGCAAGGAGCGCCTGTCTCAAGCTCAGGCAATAATAACCCAGTGAGATGCAATACATAACCCAGCAAATACATAACAGGAAAAAAGGCTATGCTTACAGGAAAAAAATCTTTTTTTCAGTGTTGGAGGTATTTTATTCTGCATTGGAATAGTGCTCCTCTTGTGAGGCTGGGTTAAGAACAAGCTGCAGAGTATCAGCTTAGGATCATTACTATATTTATTATTTATTTACTCCATTTATACCCTGCCTTTATTGCCCCCTTAGGACCTACAGTGGCTTACATTGTTCTCCTCTCTTTCATTTTATTTTTGCAACAACCCTTTAAGGCTGAGTATGTGAGGCTGGCCCAAGATCACCCTGGGCAGAGTGGGGATCCAAACCCGGGTCTTCCAGATCCTAGCCCAGTGCTAACCACTATGGCACATTACCCCTAGTCCATTTAATTATAAACATCGAATTGATGCATTCATTCATCTCTGTATATTGTGTGTGCTAATTCTTTGTTTTTGATGGTCATGTCTTCCTACAATCCCCTTCAAAAAAAAAATAAAACAAACAGTGGAAGAAGCAGGGAGTTGGAAGTGGTAAGGTGAGCTGAAGAAAGAGAATGCTGAGCCAAGAGAGTGGAGGAAAGCAAGGACTAATAAGACCCAAAACCCAAAGGAAGAAGTAGAAGCACAAGGGAATGGAGACAGTGCAGGGAGGGCAGTTGACTGTTAGAAGATCAGACTGACACTGGCTCTTGCTCAGTCCTCCAGGACTACAAACACCATAGAGCTAGCTAGATAGCTAGGTTCAGATCAGTCTCCTTTCTGTTCTGCTCTCACTCGCCCTCTCTAATAAATAGAATGTAAACTCAGGGAACTTCCTTCCTGTTTGTTCTCCTCCTTTTCCTTCTCTTTCTCCCCTGCATGCATCAGGAGGAATAGCATGGTGTCTCTCCTCCAGAACTGAACTAAGCAGATGGCCTACTACAATCCAAAGCCATCCAGTTAGATAGAATAGTTTAGACACGCTTTCTCTCCACAATGCTTGTATGTTATGTTTTCTTTAGATAAATCTACCAGTATTGGTTTCTTACCTTAAAGCAAAGGCTCTCTGTGCAATTTGTGAGACAGTGTGGTAGCCATCAGGTTAGGCCATGCAGCTGCACTGATGCTTAGAAGGAGCACTCTGCTAAGTGAAGGTAAGGATGGCTGCCTGATCAGTCAAGCCATCCTAAACCAGACCCAACATTAATAAGGAGAGAACGAAATTTCTCCTCCCACCCAAGTCCCTGTGAACCCTGCTCTAAGTTCATGTAAGTCATTACCAATGCCCTAGATCTGCATGCATCCTGGAGGGAAGAACGGGGACATCACTGCGGACAGCAGGGACAGCACTCCTCCTAGAACACTGGACTCTCCTAAAATTTACTGTCTCTATCCCACTTTTCCCACTAAAATGGAGTCCAAGACAGCTTAAAGATATATATGCACTGGGATGGGAAAAGTGTCTGAAAACTGCACATTATTTTTGATCACCAAAGATTAATAACAATGAGTTTTACGTTGTCAAATGGCAACCAGTTCACGGTGGCCCTAGGAGCTTGGTGCTTTCAAGAGAAGAGATGAGCAGAGGTTGTCTGCCGCTGCCTTCCTGGGCATAGAGGGCATGCGGGGCCACATTATGACTTTCGTGGGCCCCTCCCCCCATAAGATTATCAATATTTTTTAAAATACTGTAACTTTAAATCCTTCAACACGAACCATAAAATTTAATTTTTTTCAGATGTGAGATAAAAATTAAAATATTTTCTTCGATCCTAAAAGTCCATTTTTTTCTTGATTTTAAAAGAAATTGAACCATTTTTGTGGGCCTTTAAAAGTATTGTAGGCTGCAGACATTGTGCCTACAGAGCCTAATAAATATGTCAGCCGTGATGACCAAGCACAGGGGTGGCCAAACCAGAGAGCCAGTTTGGTGTAGTGGTTAAATGTGTGGACTCTTATCTGGGAGAACCGAATTTGATTCCCCACTCCTCCACTTGCACCTGCTGAGATGGCCTTGGGTCAGCCAAGTTTGGAGAGCCAGTTTGGTGTAGTGGTTAAGTGTGCGGACTCTTATCTGGGAGAACCGGGTTTGATTCCCCACTTCTCCACTTGCACCTGCTAGCATGGTCTTGGGTCAGCCATAGCTCTGGCAGAGGTTGTCCTTGAAAGGGCAGCTGCTATGAGAGCTCTCTCAGCCCCACCCACCTCACAGGGTGTCTGTTGTGGGGGAGGAAGGGAAAGGAGATTGTGAACCGCTCTCTGTCCTTGAAAGGGCAGCTGCTGTGAGAGCCCTCTCCAGCCCCACCCACCTCACAGGGTGTCTGTTGTGGGGGAGGAAGGGAAAGGAGATTGTGAGCCACTCTGAGATTTGGAGTGGAAGGCGGGACATAAATCCAATGTCATCTTCTTCTTAACATGACAGCCACATAGAACAAACATCAGAGCTTTGAGAACTACTTTGCATATTAGGCCACCCCCCCCAATGTAGCCAATTCTCCTGAAGTTTACAACGGGCCCTGTACGAAGAGTTCTGTAAACTCTTGGAGGACTGGCTACATTGTGGGAGTGTGGCCTAATATGCAAAGAAGTTCCTGTTACAAAACAAAAAGCCCTGCTTCTAATAATGCTGTATTTGTGATTTGCAGATTCTAGAGCAAAAACTTCAAGCCTGTTTTTCTCAAGATACTGGCTATATGTAGCAGTTTGACAATATTATCAATAGAGGGCTGACGAAGGTGCTCAGTGGGGGGATGCTGTGCAAACTCATGCATAGCACTATTGTAGAGAAGGGGAGGGACTTTGCTGACTCTTTCCTAGCCTAGATTTCTGCTCTGAATCCTCTTGCTTCTTTAATAGGGTCTTGATTAAGCCAATCTAAAAGAAGACATGCATCCTTGTGCCCTTTGGACTCAGGAGAGTGGCTTCTAGGGGACATATGACTGTCTTTTCAGCAAGACCTGCCATTTTTTTTATGCCTTAGGTGAGCCATGACTTTGCCCCCTCCCCTACTCAGTACAGAGGAAAGTGAGAAGGCACACTTTACTTACTTGGTACTTAAACTGAGCAATGTAAAAATAAAAACAGATAAGCCTTCCATGATAAGCCTTCCATGTTCCATGATAGCAGCTATAGAATGTCAGACTAGGATCTTTGTATTCGCAGGTTCAAATCCCCACTTCTACCATGGAAGCTGGCTGGGTGACATTGGATCCTTTACCAGCTCTTGGCCTGGCCTACCTCACAGGGTGGTCACGAGAAAACTGAAGAGGGGAGAATGATGTCCTAAGCTGCTTTTGCGGAGAGTAGCAGGAAACAAAAAAATTATAATGTATCCGTCAACCTTCTTGTTCTTCCATCCAAGAACTAACCTCTCTCACAATACAAGAACGTGTGGGCATTCAATGAAATTAGTGAGGAGTATCCATAGAACAGATAACATGAAGTACTTCTTCACCCAAAGAGTAATTACCATGTGGAATTCACTCCCACAGGAAGTGTTGGCAGCTACAAGCATAGAGAGCTTCAAGAGGAATTTAGAGAAACATATGAGCAGAGGTCCATCAGGGACTATTAGTCACAAGGTGTGTCTGGGGCAGTGATGCTCTGTATTCTTGGTGCTTGGAGGACCACAGTGGGAGGGCTTCAGGAGTTCTGGCCATGCTGGTGCTCTTTTGGTCACCGTGTGACACAGAACACTGAACTGGATGGGCCATTGCCTGATACAACATGCCTTCTTTTATGTTCTTCTGCATACAAAGCAGATGCTCTGTCGCTGAGCCATAGCCTCTCCCCAGTGTGCCCTTGATGTCTGCCCATGAAACGGGCCAAACTCAGAAACACTTCTTGAATGGACAACACCAGTGTTCCCTCTAAGCCGCAGAGTCCTGTGAGCAAAAATTCTACTTTGTGTGCTGATGGCATTCAAGTTGTGAGCTACTGGCATTCAAGTTGTGAGCTGCTGCATAAATTTTTGCACTCTGGAGTCATCCTTCCTGAGCTAAGACAAAAACGTGTGAGCTGGAGGCTAAAAATCTGTGAGCTAGCTCACGCTAACTCAGCTTAGAGGGAACACTGGACAACACTAACCACACAGGTGCAAATAGCAGGCAACGCACTGTATCCAATGCCATTAATTTAAAGGATGCATCTGGCTGCAAAGGAATGAAGAAGGATCAAACTACAAGCAAGTCCATGCTTTATACAATCCAATCAATTTCAGGACTCTATTACCCATGGTCCCACGGTATATGTGTCTGATAAAAGAGATCACGTAGTTCATGGACCAGTCAAGAGCAAGTACAACAACCAAGAGGTTACAACGCAGGTGCAGAGATGCTCAAGACTGTTTTTTCTCCCCAGGAAACAGCAAGGCAGCCCTGCAAGACCTCCTCATGTGTAATCAAGGGGGTCTGGACAAAGTATGTTCACCTGGCAAGCATGTTTGATGCAAACTTCACAGCACATCAGAAGTGGATTGGGGCTAGGACTTGTTTTGCACCTTCACATAGCAGCCAAAGTGTAAAAATGTGCGGCCGCACCAAGCCTGTAGCACATACACACACACAAAGTTCCATGCAAAACAGTCATTACTTTCTTCTCTCTTTTCCCCCTCTCCTGTGCACTTCAAGTCAGAAATGATCGACCCGGGATACTTAGTCAACCAAGTTCTTCAAACAGTGTTCCAAACCACATCCCGCCCATCCCAGTTAAAAAGTTCCTTTCCCACTGTTTTAGGGCAAGTTTATACATACAGAGCCCAACTCAAGTTTCTAGCCCTCATGTGGCCAAAACTGTATATTGTGTTGCACTTGTGGCAATAAATCCTCTCCAAGAATAGCTGATGTATTCCTGCCAAAGAAGCGATAGAAGAGAGCAAGAGAAAGGGACCCTGGTGCAAGAGTCCAAGAGAGAAAGAGTAATGCATCTGAAAAAAAGGAGGGATGTAGAGAAGGAGCAATCAATTCACGGGAGGGAGAGAGGTGCCCTTTATGCTCCCCTCTTTGAAACTGGG